>NC_055958.1:19648571-19708571 GCF_018492685.1 Alosa sapidissima | reverse complement strand
ATGGCCCAAGACATACCATATGGTACGTGTCTTTGTCGAATTTAGTTTCTCAGGCCATGAATTGCCTAAAGAAGACCTCACAGGAGGTGTGGGCCGGTCCGACTGGACCATTAGAGACACCGCTGGAGCTCTCCCCCCCCGAGACAGTGCTGGCAGAACCTGTCATGGCAGAGTCCCCTCACCCATAAATCTTCACACACGCCAACCTTGCACTACACAGTCTACTGGAATTAAGCCTGGGAAACCAGAATCTTGGGCTTGAGGAAGGAGATCTAAATCTAATCAATAAATGGTGAGATGCATTTCACGGCCTATTCATTACGCAGCTCAAACAGTCGGGTGTGTTGCTTTCATGGCAACTCGACAATATGATTTGATTGATTTCTGAAATAAATTGAGACAATGAGAGAGCCAGGAGGGGTAATTATTGTTTTGCAAGGAGTTGGGCTTGCGTTTGCCACCCCCGCTGAGTGGGATGCAAATGGAGTGTTTACTGACTGCAGGTTTCCAGGCTCTTTACACACTGGGTAAATATTCCTCCCATCACAGGATGCTCACGGCTCTTCATCTTTGCAGATTTATTGCTCCACCATGTCTGACTTGCACATTTGTGTTTGTTTTTGCCTTGACTATAGATCACACAGGAGGCCAGAGGTTGTGTCGTACAGAGAAAATCATGTTTATTATCAGTGTCATCAGAGAAATGGTTTATGCATGTTTCAGGGTATAAAAGGTTGTAGGTGCAAGTGTCTGAAATCACAGAGACTTAAAACAAATGTTTGTCAGTAATAAGAAGGCAGGTTGGTTACTAAAGACACATCTGTTTGCAAAATCTGCTCTTTATACATAAGTTGCCTCTGACACAAAGGCTCAATACATAAAACAGTATAAGGTGTAATAAAGAAGTATGGAGTAAGGTGTAACAAAGAAGTAAAACATTTTTAAACTAAGCTTTCATTAATTTTGTACTGCATGCAGTGCTACAGTTGGCTTTTAAGCATTTCATTTCAAAGGGTGTATTTAATAATACTTCACTATTATGGTACCTTCAATAATGTTGTATAGTGAAAAAGCATGAGGGCCTAAAACCACAGGACCTTCCGTTGCTCTTGTGAAATTGCAATTTGAAAGAACTCCAGAGTAACTAACAGATATAGCTGCAGCTATTCAGTGGTTTATTACTATCAAAAGGACAAAAGCCTGTTTCAGAACCTTGTGTACCACTGCCTATTTCACTCTCCAATTTGGGTCTGTCCTTAAGGACTCTGTCCACAGTCCTAGGCTGGTGTTGGCATTCCTGGACTGTGAGTCCTCTGAAAGTGGATTAAACTAATGCATCTGTCTTCTCCCTGCAGTGGGCAAAATTTACTGGTATGATCCACATCCATCCTTTTCTGTGGCACACTCCCATTTCTCATGCTGTCTGATGTTTTCTTTCCCTTCACAGCAAGGTTACATAAGGTCACTTAAAGAAATATGTCAAATGACTGAGCTGTTTTTTTTCTTGCACATATGTTACACAAGATGCCTTGTGGGACCTTTTTCTTCTGTGCAACACTGCAATATTTTTTCAACATAACTGCCTTTTGTCTACCATCATGGCTTATTCCCACACTGAATAGAACAAAGCCATGATTTATGACATGCACAGATTTATAGACCTTTTTCTAATCACACAGAGTGGATAATATCTCAAGTCATGGTCCTTTTATTATTTTGAAGTAAGGTGTATAACAAAGAGCTAAACACAAGCTTTTATGACATTCACCTTGTTTGGGCTCCAGACACGTTCTGTGTCATCTGCTGCATCTGTGTTTCCTTTCTTATACGAAAACAAAATATTGGTAATGGTAACTAAGTAAAGCTTTTTGAACATATATAAAAAATAATTTCAAGATGCCCTCCAGTTATTGATTAACCCCATAAAACTCATCTTAGTTCCTGAAAGATACATGCCCTACCCTCTGTTTGATGTCTAGTAATAATCGTGGGTATCATCCCCAAAGTGGTGGAGAAATCCCCTAAGAGGGGGAAAGCAAATGTAAGTTAATGGAGGAAGTAAAGACCTTAAAGGCAAACTATGCAGGTTTTTTTTAGCTTACTTTACCTTAACTTCGCAGCTTTGGAGTCATTGGAATGGTTGTATGACTTTTTCTGTGGTGAATGGTGGCCGTCTCGCTTCCCCCTAGCGTCTGTGAGCAGAAAAAACAGTCTTGCAACTTCCGCCGGACTCAGACACAGAAAGTTTTGTGGTCTTGTGATGTAACAAATTGCTTTACTGCACTACACACATACACGCCAGGCACTGGCTAGAACAAGGTAGCGATGAAGTTTCTCAGACATTCGTCATGGCAGAGCCAGTGAAAAGAAGCAGAAAGACCAAAACTGCATAGGGGGGCTTTAACAAAATAAAATCTTTAAAGCTACATTCTGTAATTTCATGGGTTAATTCTTGGGGGAAATTCTCCAATCTAGCGGTGAGATGGCATATTGCAACATGTGGATGCAACACGATTTACTAGCTATGGAAGCCGCACCATAAATGTCCTAGAGAAACACGTGACTCTGACTGGAAATCAAACAGGTGTCTCTGATTGTGGCAAGTGTTGCTGTCACAGAGATTGTTAAGGCGGAGCAAGATATTTCATCAGGAGTCACTTCCGGGAACCTGGATCGCACGAGGAGAGGCAGCGCCTTTGCAGAGCAGAGGCAGCGACTGCTCCATTGAAGTCTATGGGTTCTATAGAAGAGTTCTAGAGAGGAATGTGAATTTTGGGCACGTTTTCATGATCCTCAAACCCTTCTGAACATTTCAGGTACATTTTTAGCATTTTTGAGCATTCCAGTCTGGAGGAAATCGACCTTATATCAGGTGTGCGCCAGTTATTTGTGCTGCTGCTGTTGGCCTGTTGCAACGTACGCTCATCAATACGTCATCGATACGCCTCTTTATGCAGACAGGATTCAATCCCCATTACGCGCCCATAGACATGAACTACGACGAAGTATCTTGCTCCGCCTTAACGATCTTTGGCTGTCACTCCCCCATAGACAGTAAACGTGTTGTAAGATAGCTAATTCTGGCATGTTAGCTTATTTAATGCGTAAAGCTAAATGTGCAGATGTGTTTCAGAAATTATCTGAAAAACTCCATCATCCAGGCCCTTCAGGGAGATACTAGTCTGGAACCGCATAATTCACTAACATTTCCATCAGTTACCAGTGAGGACAGGCCAATCAGCGACGAGAGGAGATGGCGCTATAGTTCTGAAATCAAAACTGACTGTGGTAAACAGTAGGCTAGTAGCAATGCCTGCAAACATCAAAAATTGCATATGGAAGAATGTGTAAATTTATGCACAGCAAAGGTAGGCTTACATTGTTTTCTGACTGCCGATGCTCCTTATTGTCAGTCTGTAAAGTTTAGGCGAAGTAGGACGGAAGTAACGTAAGGAATCCTTGATCAATGTGGACCAATGATTTCAAAGTCAATGCAAGTCTATGCCCATCACAACGGTAGTGTTGGAAGTGTTTCTTAATCGCGAGTCCGCAGACTCAAGTGAATGAGTATGGTTTTAACCAGGCTATTTGGTTGGCAGTGTCGGAAGTGGAATTTCAATGTTGAATTTGACACAAACGTTAGCCCCTCATGGTGTTATTTCTGTCATGGTAGATTTTGTAACACATTAAAATCACCTACTGGACTTTTTGTGGATAAAAAGTTGACTTTTGCTGGAGTGGGTCTTAGAACACTTGGAATATGAATAAATATGAAAACTTTACTTAATATTTTAAACATATTCTACTCTTCAGCATTGGCCTAAAATGCGTCTGGCATCTCCACACAGGATGAGTAGTAAACGAGCCCTGTATGTGTGGGTGTTAATCCCACACCATCGTTTTTGAGGCTCATGCCGAGTTAAACAGTGCCAACATGGAGCACTGACCCCATCTGCACTCTTCCTATGACTGTGAATGAGGCGCTTTGAAAAGGAAATGATGAACTGAAGCCCCTCATCAGGTCCCTGGTGTTTCACAGATAACTGGCTCGCGCAGTGCCAACTCAGACCCAGCGCTACCGACATGAGGGAGAGCCAGGGGAGCCTCCTTTGACAGAAATGCAATTTCCATTCCACTGTGGCCTTGGAGCAATCAGTATTAGTCATGTGACTTCTATTGCTAGTGCTCTTCGCCCATTTATTCATGTTCACTGCAAAAAAAAAGAGCCAAAAAAAGAAGAAAAAAAACCATGAAGGCATGAGACTGTCGATAACGTATATTACATCTAATATATTATGTTGTTTTATACAAAGACAGCTGATGAAAAATGGATTGCATGGGTTTGCCATGGAATTCTAAGTAAGTGATTTGTAAAGGATTTAAGGTTGTGCTGGATGTCGTGGCGAGAGGGAGCCCTGCACTTTGCCTTTGATCTGGTGCTGTCAGGCACTATTACAGCCACCACACACAGGTTTAAAAAGGTCACACTTCAAGGCATATCCATTTGGACAGATGCACTGCAACATATGCCAGCAAAACCATGTCTACTTTGGCACAGTTGGCAGGAGTTAAATCTTGGCTCAGGTCTGTTTTCAAACAAATAAGAAGTAGCCTAGGCAGAGCTAAAGTCAAACCACCATGCACCATCCACAGTAAACAAGGTCGGTCATAGATTAAAAGACAGGTTCCCAGTTAGCTCTAATCCGAGATACACAGTATATGGTATATTCCTGGTCTGTTAAAGGAGAAATCTGGTGGGTTTTCACATATAGTAAATCGGTACAAAAAGAAATGAAAACAATAGGTTTTTACCTAGCTGGAGTTGCTACAGCCAGCAGCTAACACAGCCAGGCAGCTACAGAGCTACACTCTGGGGGCATGTCCATGAGCTCCCATTTACATGCCCACAGAGTGTAGCGCTATAGCTGCCTGGCTGCATTAGAGCTCGAGCTAGGTAAAACTGATTTCGTTTTTTTTCGTGCCGACAGTGACCTCGAGAAGCTGAGATCTATGTGAAAACTCGACGGATTTCTCCTTTAAGGGATATCAGTGATAAAGGCTTATGAAGATATTTCACATACCACTTGCTTCTGATCTTTGATAAGATGAGGCTCACTGGAAGATTGCCATCTATCCTATTAATTTAGCTTCAATGTTACAAACTTATCAATCTTAATGTTTTTATCTAAAAATCACATTTTGATACCTATTGGTATCACATTTTGGTACTTTACCACCTCTGATGCCAAAACTCAAAATAACTGTTTCTTTTTAATGGGCCGCAAAAGTATCAGCTGCCAGGTTAAATGCTTCTGAATATTCTGGAGGCCTGGTCAGATTATGGCAGGGGCTGTATACCACAGCACGCCACATCCATCATGCCCTGTGCCAACTTGGCATGCTGTTGTTCTCTGTCTTTTATAAAGTGCAGTGTCATGCCTTCCTGAAGGACAACAAAGTCAGTAGGCTCTTTTCTCTCCAAGCATGCATGTCAAACTCTCAGTAACAAGCCTCTCCCGCAGCAATGCTCGCACATCAGTGCTGTCAGTGATTACGGAGTCATGGCTAACAATGACTGATCAGACTTTCATCAAGTGCCTCAGGTAGACTGACAAATTGTGAATGGGGTTCATTCTGCTTGCACTACAAAGGCTTAATCTGTGGTTCTATGTCTTGATTGCAATGCTATTGTTCGCGGTAAAGATAGTCGGGTGCTTGAAGTGCATTGAGTCATTTGTCCTACAATTACCATCTCGCTGTAATACCCATTGTTATTCAAATTCAAAATTATTACATTCAACATTTTATTACAATCTCTTCTTGTATTCAAATGAATTGTGAGTGTATCCGATCTATGACACCACTAACACAGTCATTTATTCTTCATTTGTGAATTACTATAAATTTGAGCCTCTGTCATTACTTTTCCCTTGATTTCCTAAACTGGAATGACAGTCTCATTACTGGACTTTGGCCTCAGACACATTAACTGTGAAGCATTCTTCATTTTCCCAGCATTGGCTACACCACATTTGGGACCTAAGGTATGCTGTGCTGAGATGATTCAAATCTATGACCTCTAATGTTAACAATCGTTTTAAACCCAGTCCTTGTTTTCTTCCAGAGAGAAATTATTGTTTTGTTATCTTGGTCTGAAGGGATGTGGGATCAATCATTCAATGCTTTGGGCATGAATTGTAATGACAGTTGTTTTTGCTGTTTTGGGCCTTTTATTAGACAGGACCGTGAAGATTGGGAAAGCGCGTGGGGTTGAGAAAGTCTCGTCTATACTCTTCCAAAGCAGAAATGCAAAATAAATTCTGAAATACATTCTGAATTCTGGACTCTGCATGTTTTGATATCTCACAGTGGGTACATATAATATAACCAATTAATTGAACTGGTCCTCCTTATCAAGTTACACTGACTCAAGTATAGCATTCCCTTGTGAACATTTGGTAATTACTTTATATTTCGTTCATTGTGTGGCAACAAAGTAACATCCTGGGGTCTTTATTGTTCTCAGCAGTGACCTTGGCAAGCGTGGAAATGCTGCAGTGGCAAGTGGAATTAGAATTCTGGGTGCATTACGGTGCTATTTCTCTTGCATTTTTGAGAGCCCATGAATAAAAGAATACATGCAGTATCAAATAATAGCACATGGAACAATGCGGAGGGAGTTGCAATTTTTCACAAGTTCTCAGGACAGAATCAATGACCTTAGATGGTATTCTCTGATGTGGGAAGGACACAGAGACGAAAATAGAAACAGGCTTTCTCAGAGAGCTGTCACACAGCGCGGATGCGGTGGGATTCATGAGGTTCATAAGTGCCAGATTCTTTTGATGTGACATCAGCTGTCAATATATGGGCTATTGTCATGGAGCTTTTATTCGCTGGCATATATTTCAAGCTGATTTATGAAATAAGCAAGGGGGACTTTCTAAAACTACGCTTGTGAGGTCTCAACCAGTTTAGAAAGTGACCATTGAAGAGACAGATAATTAAAACCTGATTTGTCCTTGAGCTTTGTATATGAGAAGAGTTTGATTTGAATCTTCATTATGCCATGAACAGTAATCCAAGCTTGTCTCAGATCCACCTATACAGGGGATCTCTCTATAACTGTCGCATTCACTGCCTGTACAGTGTAAATCAAATTCGACTGAGCACACAGCGCACAGACTCTTGTCTAGCTGATGTCAGTTCTTCCTCTTAGCATCCCAACTGGCTTGACAATAACATTTGTGGTATTAAAAGACAAGTTCAGTGGACCACTGGCACCAATAAACCTGATGACTCAGTGCTTTGCTCTGACATGGAGACTGGCCATGCAGTTTGGATAAGGGCTAATCCTGCAGACACCGGCGGGTAACTTGATACAAATTTGGCACGCAACATGGAATTGTCACCGTCATGCCCAAATGTCCTCCATCATGCAAGAATTGTTACAGTGACTATGAATGTGAGAGACACTGTTAGGCCTGTCAGGATAGGCCTGTCAGGATAGGTTTTTTTTTTGCTGGATGATACAGTATATTACAGATTATATTATTGTTACATTTTATGTGTTTACTGCCAACAGATTTAGGTAAAATGATTTGTTTCATTTGCAAACATGAAAGTGTATTGAGTAATTCCAGATGACTAAACTTGAAATTAACAGAAAAATTAGTGCTGGTATTATCACCTTTGCTGCAATTACTTTTTGTTTTGCTTTGACTGCTATATTGCACTTTTGCAATCACAAAGCTTGATGTCTTTTCTATTCAGCAATGTCAAGTACCCTTCTATAAGCATTTGAATGTCTCTGTGCGTTAAAGTGCTTTCTTTTTCCACAGACAATTGTGCAATTGTAGGGCCATAAACACTTGAAATTACTGGCACCCCTGTGATGCATGAAGAAATGCCGGCCTCCCCTCCTTTCCCTCAGTCTATCATCTGCTGTCTCCTCTTTTCACTGGTCTCAGATGAAGCAATTTCAGAACTGTCATTTCTTCCAACGCCTGTCCGGTTTCTATGGGTGTTTTGATTGAATAGACTTTAAAGATCAACTGAAAATGTTCCATTACCCATTATGCTCTTTAGAACTCTTGAATAATGAAATTTCCACATCTGCAGTCCTAACACACTCATTGCTCTGAGAAATGAGAAACATATTAATGTGAGATCCAACATTTCCGAATTCTCTTTCTGAATTCTTTAAGAGAGGGAAATGACAAGTCACATCACTGTCAAGGGTTCTCCAGACAAAATAAACAACACAAAGCCAAAGCTCAATTCTCACATTTTTGGAAGAAAAGAAACGCTATTCCTGCCCTACAGTAAGTGCTGAAAGCAATTTGAACCGTCATACGTTACCACGTTGTTGCAGAGTGTGTTGGTAGCTCTCTACAGCATGCATTTCCAGCCCTATCTGAAGTAAAAGGCATGATGAATACTTTTCCCTCCACATACTGTATGTACATCATAATGGCATGAAGGAAAGTAAAGATAAACATGCATAACAATGATTCCTCAAAGCAGACAAATCCCCAACCCTCCCCTCTGGCGATAAAATGCCTCTGAACAAACAGGCGTAGATGCCAATTGCTGATATGATGCAAGGAGCAGGAAGTATAGGGAGCAGGAAGCCATTGTTTGGTCTTTCACTGCATTTTGTCAGGGCCTACAGTAGTATCGCATCTTTCTCTCTTCGCATTTTAGATTCTGGCCATGTTGCCACACAATAGATCATAGGGGAGCTAAATAAATGATTACAGTGCAGAGGACCCCAGGGAAGCGTGGATATGGGGGATGGTGGCAGTTCAGAGAGAGACCACTCAGCAACCTTGTGTGCTCCTGTATAGATTCCCTCACACATCCAGGACTGTCCCAGTGGGTATTTTACAGTTCTAACCAGGAGTACAGCGAAAACCATTATGCAGCTGATCTGGCCTGTATACCAAATAGCTGAGCTTAAAAAACTGTGGCATTGCTCAAATCAAATTTCCTTGCGGATGCCAACATGGGAAGCCATTCCTGAAGTCAGCTATTCCCTTGGCCTCTCCATTGATCAGTGATGTGTCAGTAATCAAATCATATGAAGAGAATGTGCTCAGGGAAGCAGAAAGAGTCTTGTTCTGAAGCAGGAAAACAGACAATCCAGTGTGCCAAAAAGACCCTGGCACATGAAGTGGAATTTTGCAGTGGGACACCCCCCGCAGGATTGTCTGGAAGAAATGCAAAGCTGGTGGTTTTTTAAGAGAATGCTGCAGGCCACAGTAAAGAATATCCTGTAAGCAGTTATTTATCCCACTGTTGTGGCATAAAGCTGCCTTTACTGGAACGTCTGTGGCATAATCACAGCAGTATATTCCTCTCCTTTTGTTTACATTCTGCATCTGTTTGTTTACAGATGAAGTCTAAAGAAGACTAAACAATGTGTTTGGTGGCCAATTTTTATTTTTCATCAAAGGCATTTTGTAATGTTTTTGAAAGACATGCTGTTTCCTATGGTGGGCAGACACAACAAAAAAGAAAATGTATTCAGTCCGTCTCAATACCAAAAAAGATTACTATGGTACTACACTGACAACAATAACCCAATGGATTTACTTAATTGTGATGTAGACATGTTGCATGAATGAATGACATATCTAAAATGAATGCAGCCTTTCTTATTGATTCAAAATTGGATTCGTGCTGTGGTGACAAGTTTACATGAAATATACTGTACATGTCACCTCAATGTTATTGTGTTATACAGGCTGAGGCATGTACTGAGAGGGCATTTAGATGCTGCAATTAATATTACAGCAGAGTAAGTGCTAATGGAGGTTGATTTTGCAAAGTCACTGCTTCTTGAGATGAAACGTTGTGCCACATTTTTCTAAACCATTCAGTCATGTTTCAAGCATGTGATAAGGAACCACTGGTATCTTGTGCATGCTCAATACCTAATGCACTCATGATTAGCAAGCATGGCTCATCTCAAAGCAAAACATTACATACAACCCAGGTCCAAAATTCTACTGGTCTGTAAGCATAGCTAACATAAAAAAAAATATGTGAAAACGTATGGCAGCACTGACAGCTGCTTGTTTATCTCAGTGTTCTTGTAAAGGCTTATGGGAAAACATACGATTCAGAGGTTCACATTCATCTTCTTATATAATTCTAGTATAATATATTTTAGTTCAATATAACTAGTTTGTGTAATCCCATGTTTTGTGATTTAGTAACTATGATCAAGCCCTCTTTTCATTTTTGCAGTGTATATGCATAGCTTACATGATTCAATCAGATATCATGAATGCTCAATTTGAATGACTATTAGAACATAATAAGGTTGTGTTTCATACAGAACTAAACTGGGTCATGTGTTTGTAACGTAATCTCGTTTGATAACTTGGACAGCCCTCACTTTCCCTTTGTCAAAGTGTAGAGAGGCTGGACTGAATTGAACTGAACTGAAACTGAATTATATTTTGCAATAGGATATGACGTGGTGTAATCGCTAGTTGCTATCAAAATGGCTGTTGCAGATGTCACTAGATGTTTTGTCATGCCAGTGTATGTGTTCCTGTTATGGTGATAGAGAAAATGTATGGACAGCTGTGATTGGCTTGAAAGTCTTTCTTTCAGTCGTTGAATACATGTGAATTAAACCCTGTATTCTGTGATAGCAACACTGCTCATGTCGTAAATATCCAACTAATATGCAGGGATTTGATAAGCAAACCATACAAGCTTGATGATGGGAAAAGGGTTTGGAAAGAAAATAACTTCAGTCTGCTGAATTAAAACTGTTGTTGAAGCAACAGCAGTCATTGGTAATTACTGGTCATTCACCTTTTTCTGCTTAAACAGACAGGGTAAACTATTTTCATGCAAACCCAGATCATTTGGCTGTTTGTGGTCCGTGATGCATATTGTGGAGGCCCTGCCTCAGGGTTTGTTTTGGTTTGCACGCTTTGTGTGCAGGATGAAACTTTTTCAAAAATAGCAAAATGTTTTTCTACCTCATTGTTTTCAAGGATTCCTTAGCATTCCTCATACATTCTCAGTGATACACATATTTCTCATCTGCTTTTATGCCATAGTGCTTTTTTGTTTGAAATACTAGAAATACTATAGGCCTATTTTGTTTATGGACAATGGTCTGTCTTCTATTTGATACAAGGAGTAAATACAAATATAGCCAGGCTCATGCTGTGTATGACACTGCACAAGTAAATTGTTGATTTATTTCCTTGCATTACAGATTCCATGTTGAAAACAGTGTTCCACTGTATTATGAGCAGAATTACTCACCCGGGCCCCAGAGGACTCCATTCAGGCCATTTTACACTAATGGGCAAAATGGTTGAGGGACAGAAAATGGATGAAACCATTTCATGCAAAATGCACCACATCTATATTGATTTCATTCAGCGTCCAAATGCTGAAGACGCAGAGGGAGAAAAGCTGTGAGGTGTGTGTGTGTGGGGGGGGGGGGGGGGGGGTGTCTGGGAGACTGAAACACTTTGTCACTGATCGTGCCTTTTTAGATGTGTGTGTGTCAGGGGTTTTTGGAGTGTGAAAAGCATTCTCACCTGTGTCCTAAAAAAATCACTCAATTCTCTCCATCTCCAGTTCCCATCTCCCCGTATCTCCGCACAAACGAGACACACAGCTTAGTTCTCTATGACCTTAGAAAACGGACCGCCACAGAATCCATACCACTTAAATTAAACTATCAGAGCAGGTGTAAAAATGGTCAGATAACGATAATGACCAGTAATTCAGTAAGCAGGTAAATATATGACTGTCTGCTATGTCTTTAAGCACCCAATTCTTCTAACTAATTATTAAAAATGACCAGATCCCACCATTTCCCACCTCCTCCATATGGGCCAACTAATTCAGATGAAGACAGGGGTGCTTTATTTCAGAGTTGCATGGTCTCTAAGCATTGTTGGTTTGTAATTAGACTGACCTTTCTGATTTCTGCTAATTAAAGCAGACTCTTGGCAGACGTTGCTGGGGTGTGACTTCCATGGTGAATGGTGCCGTGTGCAGTGCATGTTATTATGTATTTACACAGACTCATCAGAAATAAAAGAACTGCAGCTATGATTTATGGTTTATGATCATCAAACAATGTGTGCAAAATAAAATGTTTTGTGTAAAACTGTTGAAATACGATATTACATTCCTTAAGTGGATTCTTTAGTGGCGGAACATGCCTCCGTTCTGTTCTGATGATATCATCACATAGTTTACTCAGCAGATGACTCATTATATTACAGGTCTTAAACTTTCTCCTGGGAATTGACTAATATGAACTGTTATATACTTAACAGTTGTATAGGCTAATGTAAAATCATTTAGACCAGATTTTCTTTTGCCACCAGATAGGCTATGTTGTGTGTTTTTAGTTGTTTTGTTTTGGAATACATTGGTTATAAGGAGGGAAAGATAGAGGCTGCTATATTTAAACTACTTGCTGTAGATGGTAGATGGTTCACTTATGATGATGTTTTTCCAAGACAAGCTTTGTTTGTTTTTTAGATACAAATGTGAGTTAAACATACCCTTGTTAGTATGTGGGAATCCAGTTAGATGTATCATCTCAGAGACGAACAATGGGAGCAATCCTCTCCTCTCAGAAGTTTGCAGAGGATCTGAGAGAACATAATCAATTTGTATATTGAATATTAATAAAATACCCACGTTTGGCACAGTGATAATGTTTTGGTACACCAAAAATATCAAAATGGTACACCAAAAATGGTACACCAAAAATATATAGAATACATAAGTTGTTTTGGATGAACAAAAAAATTGCATATGGCATGGCATATGGGGTGCTGCAGCAGTATTTGAAGCATAAATGTATTGATTGGGCAGAGCAGAGCAAATCAGAGGGTTTGAAGAATGATGGAGGTTATTTCATTCAGAGGATATTACAGTACACTCTTTCCAGAAATATAAATGGGTGAAGTCCATTCCAATGAACAGTCATTTTTCTTTCTGGAGAAAAGCATGTTGTATTGAATGAGTCTGAGGTGTCAGAGAGGGGAGATGGAGGCATGATACCTTATCACCTGTCATCCATCTGCAGGCATAATCATTTTACTGCTCTGGAAGACTTCCGTACAATTACAAATGATACTGTTACATGCTGGCTCAAGTATGAAACATAGAGGGGAGGCCACACGCAGATAATAAGTAAATAAAGTATATTTATTAAAGAATATTGTAGCGAAGATTAAGAAAGTCAGTATAATGAAGTGTAAAATAAGAATGTAGTCAGTCAGTGTCTAGGGGTATGTACAGTGAAACGGATACAACAAAAGCCAACGTTGGAAGAGGAGAGGAGAGCCCTCAGCATGGGGAGAGCAGGCTTCTTATCCCCACGCCAACCAAGGGTGATCTCACACACCTGGGTACACCTGGGCCCTAGTCACCTGCAACAGAGAGAGGGAGAGACAGAGCACAGGCACTGAAGTGGGCGGGGCCAAAATAGACTCACCAGGGTTGTAACAATACTCATAGAGAGAATGCAAAACAGACGTTTTTAAATGCCCTGTGTATTCATGCAACTACATATTTTGCAGAATCATTGCTTTCAAAACCACATTATGTGTTATTCTCATGGGTGTGTCATCCATTTTGGATGTAGCTGCCTTTTCCTCATCCCCTGTTTGGTCTTGGGGATATTGTAATGTTGGTTCTGACTCTGAATCTGGGTCACTCTGTGATGGTACAGTACAGTCATCAGGTCATGCTTGTCACGCTTAATCAGTGGCAATATGTATTTTCAGGGTCTCAAACTTCATGTAAAATTACTGATGAAAGTTGAAAAGAGTCTGATAAGAGGCAACAAACACCCCTCAGAAGTAAGCATCATGTCTCTCCCTTCCTAGAGGCTCAAATATGTGTACTTTTCCATGGATCCACAGACTGTGCAATATCCAAAAATGTCCAACCAAACATTTTATTTATCTATTTTCAGGGCATGAAGTATGATGTACTGTATGTACAATATTCTGTTCTGATTAAAGAAAGAGAAACAAAGTATAATTCATTTTTCAATTATAATATTGTAATATGATTGCAACCTTAAAGGAAAATACACTAGACTCATTGACCTGCAACCTTTATACAGAACAAATAAAAATTCAGAAAACAAAACTATAAACATGAAAAAAAAATACAAACGCCAATCCTGGCAGAAAGGGTAAGTAACGACACAAAGGAAGTGCTGTTAACCTGTCAATCAAACTGTGTGCTGTTTGGGGCCGTATTTGTGGAACGATGCTGGCAAGCTGCCTTGTTTGGTTCCCTAACACACGCCACCATCTTCCCTGACGAGTAGGGTCCAGATGTCAAAAATAATGTATTTTCCTGATTAAAACCACTGGGTAGCAACAGGCCATTTTATTGTAGCAACAAGCAAAAAGTAAAAAAAATAGCCAGAAACCTTTAGAACAAGTTTAGATCCAGACATTGTGATCGTTTCCTTGTCATGTCATGACTCTAATTGTGCTTTTACTTTAGTCGGCACATTATAGCCTTTTCTCTAACTGGTAAGTAGGTTCAAGTTCTATTTTTCTCAGCATGTTATTTATACCAAGATATATGATTAGGAGACATGCTGACACAGTCACACACTGAATAGACATGTATTTTCAGTCTTGTTTGCAGAGCATGGAAAGTAGCTTGTTGATAATTGCTGTTTTGAAGAAAAAAGTTGCTAAAGGGTCTGAAACGTACATACATCTACTGTAGCAACAAAGTCACTGCCTTGGCAACTCTGCACAGCATGCTGTTTGATTGCCAGGTCAACAGGAAGCACTGTGTCTAGTTACCCTTTACATCACAGTTGGCACATGTATTTGTTTCTTTTTTTCAGGTTGACAAGCTCGTTAAAATGTTGTTATTATGTGTTATTTTTTTATTTTTACTTGTAGTTTTGTTTTGTAAATGCTATATTGTTCTACCCATGACTACTCGTGTTTTTCATCTTGTAAATTTGTCATATTTGTTTTTAATAATAACATTTAACAATAACAATAATTTGCTTTCAAAAATGTAGTATGATCCTTCTGAGCCACTGTACACTGTATATCACTGTACAAGCTAAGCAACCAGATAACGGTTTTATGAAATGTGTTCTAAGACATCACAAACCATCCAATGAAAGGTTTTAAGATTCATTCAGTTGCCATAGACATCAAGTGTTTCAGTCAATGACTGGACCTTAAATGATTGAATGGTCATATGGACGTCAAAAAGAGTGATTGCATTATTTTGCCTTAAAGGTGCAAGGTGAAGGTTTGTTTTAGTTTAAAACAATCAAACATTCAAAATGACCATGCAAACCAGCAAGTGCCAGACTGTCATGTAATGTCACTTTGCAAATCAATGTAAAAGTGCTATGTTGCTGCATATAAAACCATTTGAATCCTACAGAACTGCACAGAGCACCTTTAATGATGGGCCTATGACATTGATATTCACATCTGATGACAAGATGGAAAGAAATGTCAGTACTCATGCAGAAATGTTGTTTATGGTTTGAAGATTAAGTACAAGATGCAAGGGTGTTAATTTCTTGAAATAATGTCAGATGCATCAGCAGCGTGAGATCAGTGTGCTCTGGCAGTGTCAGGTTGGAGGAGGTGATGACAGGGCACGGATGTGACAGAGGTGATCTCTGCGTGTTAATCTGACAGGGACGGTGGAGAGAGAGTGGGGCTGATTGACGGGCAGAGGTGTGTTTAGTGGGAGACCTACAGACGAGAGTCTGGCCCTGTTCACATGCAAGTCAGGTACAGTGCTCCATCTTACCGCCTGTCAGCAAGGACAAGCCAAAGCGTTCCAACATTTGACACTTGCGTTTCCCCATTTATCAGCCTTCCTGACAAACGCAATCTAAAGAAAGCAAGGACATTTCAAAACATTTCTTTCTGGACCTGTAGTGATGTTTGTGTTCTCTTTAGAGATGGAAAGAAGCAGTTGTCGGTGGTGCTGAAAATGTGAAAACCCCTTATCACACCAGGGATCAGAGAATTCATAAACCAAATTGTCAATTACTTGAAAACTACAGCAGCAGCCACACTAATTCAGTTTAATTTAGTGAATATAACAATGTGTTTCAGCATTTCATTAAGCATTGTTCTTTTTCATAACTGTCCATTAAAATCAGTTTTCAATCCAATGAAGCATTTAGTTGGCTACAGGAATGGTTTCAGCCAGTTTGAAACAGGAACACTAATTTCAAGGTCTGTCAAATGATCTCTTGACTCCCACATTCTGTCTAGTTATCTATGACAGAGCACCATGCTGTGCTAAAAGGATTATCCTCTCTGTGTATCTTGTTTTGCATTGACAGATAATGCCTTAATGAGCTTAAAATTCTAGTGTTAGGATGTGAGGGAATAGGAAACATAGGTCAAACTAGGTTTAATATTAATACATCATATATTAACTAGAAAAGCATTTCCTGAAGGAAATACAGTGCATGAAAATGCAAAAAATATTATGTAAAATATCATACAGAGTAAAAACAAATAATGCAGATATAGTGTTGCTAGGGTACATATGTTGGTTGTTATGCCAAATTAAGTGGTTGCTATGCTGGTTGCTTAGGTAATCCTGTTGGTTGCTATGGTGGTTGCTAGGTGGAAGTTGTGGTGGTTGCTAGGCTGTTGCCTGGGTATTTGACATGGTTGCTAGGCTGTTGCTAGGGTTCTTTAAGTGGTTGCTAGGCTGTTGCTAGGTTAGTTGTGGTGGTTGCTATGCTGGTTGCTAGGTTAAACTCATTGGTTGTTATATTGGTTGCTAGGTTGTAACTGTGGAAGTGGTTGCTAGGCTGTTGCTAGGGTATTTGACATGGTTGCTATGTTGTTGCTAGGGTACATGAGGTGGTTGCTAGGCTGTTGCTAGGTTAGTTGTGGTGGTTGCTATTCTGGTTGCTAGGTTGTAACTGTGGAAGTGGTTGCTAGGCTGTTGCTAGGGTATTTGACATGGTTGCTAGGCTGTTGCTAGGGTACATGAGGTGGTTGCTAGGCTGTTGCTAGGTTAGTTGTGGTGGTTGCTATGCTGGTTGCTAGGTTAAACTCATTCGTTGCTATGTTGGTTGCTAGGTTGTAACTGTGGATGTGGTTGCTAGGCTGTTGCTAGGGTATTTGACATGGTTGCTAGGCTGTTGCTAGGGTACATGAGGTGGTTGCTAGGCTGTTGCGAGGTTAGTTGTGGTGGTTGCTATGCTGATTGCTAGGTTAAACTCATTGGTTGCTATATTGGTTGCTAGGTTGTAACTGTGGAAGTGGTTGCTAGGCTGTTGCTAGGGTATTTGACATGGTTGCTAGGCTGTTGCTAGGGTACATGAGGTGGTTGCTAGGCTGTTGCTAGGTTAGTTGTGGTGGTTGATATGCTGGTTGCTAGGTTAAACTCATTGATTGCTATATTAGTTGCTAGGTTGTAACTGTGGAAGTGGTTGCTAGGCTGTTGCTAGGGTACTTGAGGTGGTTGCTATATTGGTTGCTAGGTAGATGAGGTTTAATAGTTGGAATGACTGAACAGTTAAATAGGTGGATACCTTAAATGGTTAAATTATTTGCTAGGTAGATGAGGTTTAATATAGAATGACTGAACAGTTAAATAGGTGGATAGTTTAAATGGTTAAATTATTTGCTAGGTAGATGAGGTTTAATATATTTGGATTGACTGAACAGTTAAATAGGTGGATAGTTTAAATGGTTAAATTATTTAATAGGGAATTATTGTAGTGAGGACTTTTATTTTGAAACAGTTGTGGAAACAGTTGAACATGATGTGTATAGTCTTAAGAGAATGAGACTGTATGCTTAAAGCCTGAGAAACTGACAGTTGATGCAGGTGGCCTGGCCACCTGGCAGAAGATTCTAATTGCTGTGATGTCATAAAGGCCAATGTTAAGTCAATGGGGAAATTTTAATAGTTTTTAATTAATAGTTTAAAAAGTATAAAAGTTACAAAGATGAAAAATACATAGCCCTCATGTCCTAAGTAAGACCTACATAACATAGTTTGAATGAAGTTTCTACGTTAAACGGTTGAAGCTGCATTAAATGCGTTAGAAGAAGAACTAGAAAAGCATTTCCTGAAGGAAACACAGTGCATGAAAATGCAAAAAAATATTATGTAAAATATCATACAGAGTAAAAACAAACGATATTGGTTGCTAGGTAGATGAGGTTTAATATAGTTAGAATGACTGAACAGTTAAATAGGTGGATAGTTTAAATGGTTAAATTATTTGCTAGATGAGGTTTTTTTTTTTTTTTTTTTTATTTGCAAACATCATTGACATTACAGAAAATGCAACACTACGACATGCACGTGAATACTACATACGACAAACAGACGTACATTACATAAACACATACTGTAACTTAACAAGTTGTTGCTAGATGAGGTTTAATATAGTTGGAATGACTGAATAGTTAAATAGGTGGATAGTTTAAATGGTTAAATTATTTAGGTAGATGATCACCATATGTTGTCAGAGAGTGAGGAAACACGATGAATTGAAGTAATGGCTTATTTGACAACATTACTCTAACCCGTGAAACCCCGTAAAACCCATGAAAAAAAATCAGTTATGAGGCGGAATCTCTTGGAATTTTCGTTTATGTTTTGAACGATTAATTCTAGAATAGCATATTAATAATGGGCTAGCGCGTCCTCCTATTTGGGTTGCCAAATTAGGGCCAACTGTCAACAACTGTCAGTTGTAGTCATGAACGCCTACAAGAGGCAGGCAAATTTCCAAAATTAAAACAAGAAACAAATTAAGTGGACATCGGAGGAGCTTCCTGAGATGGTGACGTCTTCGTCAAACGAAGAATATCAAGTCTGACGCAGAGCTGGCCATATTTCTCCACAACAGGTACCCTATGCTAAACTTCATCTGCATGCTAACTTCAGCTACATATGTTACGTTGGTTAGAGAGGTATTTTTTGTTTTCACTGTTTCCGTAATGTGTAGCTGGGTCATGGTTGGAAAAACGTTAAAGCAGCTGCAGGTCAACTAACGTTAGCTAAGTCTTCATTACATCTGGCAACCCAGAAGAGGCTGCGTCTGGTAGTCTTGAGAAAGTTCACCAGTGTTTTGATTTTGGCCAACAGAACGTCCGGTAACAATCCTACAAATCGCACCTTTAAAGCCTGAGACTAGCAGTTGATCCAGGTGGCCTGACCACCTGGCATAGGATTCTAATTGCTTAACGGCTCTATTGTGATGTCATCAGCCCATGTTAAGTCAATGGGGAAATTTTGAACAGTTTTTAATTAATAGTTTAAAAAGCTACAAAGCTGAAAAATACATAGCACTCTTGTCCTAAGTAAGACCTGCGTAACATAGTTTGAATGAAGTTTCTACGTTAAACGGTTGAAGCTGCATTAAATGCGTTAGAAGAAGAAGAAGAAGAAGAAGCCTAGGAAGAACAGTACAGTGCATATTAAGCACAAAGATCATTATCATCTGACTGCAAAACATTAAAATCCATTTGCTTATCCTACACAGGGGTATCCACATTATTTACGCTGAAGTCTGAAGTTTTTTTGTTTGTTTTTTTTTTAAAAGTTCACAAAGGCTTCTTACACAAAGACCACACAAATGTTCATGTTAACTGACAGTCTGTAATTGATTGTGCAATGTGAGATGCTGTTCTAAGCCTTAAAAGAACAATCACTTTAACAGCTTTAAAGGAAGTGTCATGTGAAATGAAAAGCCAATGCTGTTAAATAGAATCTGTCAATGGTTGCACACAAACAATATGTTGTACTTACATTCAGAGGCACAGCTGTTAGAGTTGAAATTATGTTGAAAATGTGTGAAGGTTGGTGTAACATTCTTTTGACAGTTAGAAATCAGGTGGGAGTCAGATACGGTAGATTTGTTTTACTTGGCAGGTTCGCTTTTATTCTCATTTTATCCCATCACTGTCCATCTTAAGTGCTGGTGCAGTTGATTTTCCTCACCTTATGAAGTATGGTTGGGAACACCCTGGCACAATCAACACATTCACATTCACAGTTAAGAAACTGGTATAATGTAACCGTTATAATATTATAAAGTGACAAATTGCACTGAATAGTCTATTGTTAGCAGAAATAGGATAAAGGAGGAAAAGCAGACAATCTGATTTCTTAAAATACACTTAATTTCCTTTCTCTGAGAACTGGAGAAACAAGGGACCATTTGAGTGATAATACTCTTTGGGAAAACAATTACCTGAATGACTTGACAATTTGTACACCACCCTCAGCTGCTGGCTGATGAGAATGCACTCTGGTGTACTTTAATAGTATCTATAGTGAGAAGTATGCAATTTAGAAAGATGAGTAGGAACAGAAAGTGATGGAGCAAAAATGAATTAGTCTAGAGTAGGGATGTAACGGTATGAAAATTTAACCTCATGGTTATAGTGACCAAAATTATCACGGTTTTCGGTATTATCACGGTATTGTATAGAAGTGTGTTCAATATGTTCAGAAAGCACTGATACAAGCTGACATACAGTATTTTCAAAAAGTTTCCCTTTCACTTTTTTCTTGGTCATGTTTAATTGGCTATGTGTTTATAGCTTACCGGTAACTTACCCTACCATAACTTGGAGTTTGCTATTTCTGTTATTTGGATCTAAGCGTTCGAAATAAAACTTTAGGCTACTGTATTCTCCTGATAACGTGAGTGGAATGGATTTAATGTGGACGAGAACATAAAAAGACGCAGAGTGGCTACATGATACAGTGCACATTTTGCAGTGAAAATGTTTTAAAATCAGGTGTAGCCTAATCCAAATCATAGTTAAAACCATCAATTAGACAACAGAATCAGTATAGTACAAGTTTTGTTTCATTGTACCAGGCCTACTGTATGTCAAAAGCAGGCTCGGATGAAGCTGGGAAGGATTAAACACATGGTTTCCACACCGCGGTAATCAACCGTGATAATTATTATATTTGAAAAGAAAACGGTAATTGTTATCGTCAACATTTTTATCGCGGTTTACCATTATACGGTAATCGTTACATCCCTAGTCTAGAGTTGAACTGTATAACTATATTGCATTAAAACAGATGGTATTTAGCTGTAAAATAATTTGAAGGATGAAACATTTTGGCCATGGATTAATGAAAAAGATGGAAGAACTAAAAATGAAATGAAAATGGATTTTAAAAATGTCCACCAACTGTCTCTAGAGAGACACATTAGGACTGCTTTTGTCAAATGATGGTCCATATCAAAGGATTTTCCTTATTTTGCAGATCTAACAGAAAAGTCACTCTAACCTTTTTCTGCCTCTTCATTTGAAGAGCTATGTCTTAAACCACCTTTTGGCATTTGAGTCACCAGTCTCTTAGTGCTCTGAGGCATTACTGATGCGGTGACTGAGGAGATATACTCATCACAAAATAGAAAAATAAAGTAAAGGTCAGAGATGATTCATATTTGTCCAAAGTATCTCAACTGTGTCAGACTCCAAGGAGTCACACATCACTTATTATTAGGGTCACAGCAAGTAGTACCGATTTGTCTTTATTTTCTAGAAAGTGTACTCAAACTCCATGAGAGAACATAGCAATACTAGAGCTAATGAAACATATTGCATTACATTGTCATTATAGCCTATATGTGGGTATGGGTTTACTCACAACATCTGACAACATCCCCCTTTAGGACATTGTAATATGCATATGTCCCATGAATATGACTGTAACACACTAAACTAACATTTTAAAGCCGATTTGGCTTGATAATTAGGCGAGCACATGTATTACATCGTCTGATCTCAGCCTAAATGTCAGGAACAGATGCAGACTGACTAATCAAGTTCAGTGGGCTTCAGTGTGATTGTGATAGATCAGTGGATATGACTGCCTTTTAAATCTTTTGTGATGCTGATTCAGTTTAGTGTTTAAAAATGCACCCTCACACACTGTTAAAAAGGATTAGCTCACTAAACATAACCCAGCGAGGTCATTTGGATGTTTTCAGTTCTTATTAGCAGCCCTAGCACTAGTGCAGTGTGCTCATATAGGGTTCTTATTAGCGCCCCTAGCACTAGTGCAGTGTGCTCATATAGGGTTCTTATTAGCAGCACTAGTGTAGTGTGCTCATAATGGTCTTCTTTTTAGCAGCACTAGTGCAGTGTGCTCATATAGGGTTCTTATTAGTAGCACTAGTGCAGTGTGCTCATATAGGGTTCTTATTAGCAGCACTAGTGCAGTGTGCTCATATAGGGTTCTTATTAGCAGCACTAGTGCAGTGTGCTCATATAGGGTTCTTATTAGCGCCCCTAGCACTAGTGCAGTGTGCTCATATAGGGTTCTTATTAGTAGCACTAGTGCAGTGTGCTCATAATGGTCTACTTTTTAGCAGCACTAGTGCAGTGTGCTCATATAGGGTTCTTATTAGTAGCACTAGTGCAGTGTGCTCATATAGGGTTCTTATTAGCAGCACTAGTGCAGTGTGCTCATATATGGTTCTTATTAGTAGCACTAGTGCAGTGTGCTCATATAGGGTTCTTATTAGCAGCACTAGTGCAGTGTGCTCATATATGGTTCTTATTAGCGCCCCTAGCACTAGTGCAGTGTGCTCATATATGGTTCTTATTAGCGCCCCTAGCACTAGTGCAGTGTGCTCATATAGGGTTCTTATTAGCAGCACTAGTGCAGTGTGCTCATATATGGTTCTTATTAGCGCCCCTAGCACTAGTGCAGTGTGCTCATATATGGTTCTTATTAGCGCCCCTAGCACTAGTGCAGTGTGCTCATATAGGGTTCTTATTAGCAGCACTAGTGCAGTGTGCTCATATATGGTTCTTATTAGCGCCCCTAGCACTAGTGCAGTGTGCTCATATAGGTTTTGTCACAATCTTTTTTTGTCGTTCCCCCCCACTGATTTTCCATTGATGTGTCCCGGGACACTTAACACCAGGGCACCTTAAACTTGGTGGGCAGGCAGCAGACAGGCGCGCACACACACACACACACACATGCACACAGGTAGGCCTATACACACTCACGCATACATACACGCACATATTGACACATGGTGAAAATCTATAAATATCATACAGTGCAGTGCAAATACAGATGTACATTCGGGTGTCACCAAAGAATACTTCTCTATTAGAAGAATAATGTCTGTTACAGACTTGTCTTAGTGAGGAAGTGACCTTGTAGAGACCTTTGTGACCTTGTAGAGAAACGGATAAGTTTGGTTTTAGAACACATATTTTTGTACAAAGTTGTGAAATGGCAAAAAATTGAGTTTCAAAAATCATAAAGCAACCTAGGAGAGAACATATAAAAGCCATGCTTTACAAGTAAGGAGTGCAGAGAAGTTGAGAATCGTGATTTATTTTCTTTGGCTAGTACAAGCAGCACCTTGTGGCAGCCATATTATGACTTGACTGGGTTATGTAGAGTGTGCTAATGCGTTTGCCTATATGACACTGATATTGAACATTTGCTTTCCTAACTATCATGCTCTTGTCAGCAATAGTCTAACTCAATGATATTGACAGGTCTTTGGAAATACACTGTGGCCTATAGTTCACATTATCCCAGAATCAAGAAAGTTCAGGGACACAACAGAAAAAAAAAATAAAAAAAAATATATATATATATATATATATACACATTACATTTAGCAGACACTTCTTGACCAAAGAGAAGCAGCATCTATTTGTTTTTTTAAATAAAACACTCTCCCTCATATATAATGTTTTTGTCCAGATGTCCCCGTTCTTGCTTCGCTTATCTAGAGATATAGTTTGCCGGCTCTGCTCTGTGTCTCAAAATACCACATTCAAGGGGAGCAAGGTTTGTTTGCCAAACATAAGTAGCTGCTCCCTGGCAAATGTTTCAACCTTTTATCTTTGTTGGAAAGGAGATTAGAGCTGCACCTCCATATTTAAGCTGTCAACAGCCTTTCCTCCTCCCCGCATTTCGTGAGCAAAGTTTGAACAAGTGCGCTGGCATGGGGGAAAGAAATCACATTTTCTGTTCCAACAAACACTAAGATTGGGAAGATCTACATTGCAGGCACGTGTGTGTCTTTGAAGTGCTCTGACAGTGCATTACGAGTCTATTGACATTAATCAGCTGAGTTTCTTCCTCAAGGCAGAATTGTATGAAACAGAAGTCTGAGCTATCCAACAATAATTGGGTAAACTAAAGAAGTGAAAGGATCTTGAAAGTGAGAAATGTGTTGGTAGGGGTTCTTGGAAGAAGCAATCACTCCAGGTGAAGTCCTCAGTGATTGTAACGGTCCAGTTTGCTGAGTGTGATCCATAGTAACCCGCAGATTTAGAGTTTTCTTGGCTGTAAGTGGGATCATGGCACTGAAGGCGGTAAATGTAATGTGAGGTCAGCTATGTTCAACCCATTTCAGTGATCTTCTCACACTCACAAATGATGTCTGCTGTCAGCTTGCAACTAGCAAAATCAAATGCTGAAAAGCTGGACCTTTAAATCATAATATTCTGACATTTCAGATCAGAGTATTGTAAAAGGAAATGGGTCTGCTAATTGCACACGGGGGAAATATTTTACTCCTCTCTTTGTCAATGCTGTATATCACACAAAAATATAATTGTGTATCACAAAAAAATGTTTTGGTTGACAGTGAATTGCTGGCAAAGATGCAGGCAATACAGTAGACTACTGTTAAATTCACCATCAATACAATGTGAAAAGCAATCAGTAGTAGCTCAAGACAAAATTAGAAATAGTGGAATTTATACAATGGGCTTTTTCATTTGGAGACTTCTTCATATGCAAGATTTTCATTTCATTTCCATTAGTCTAATCAATGCATTTTCTTGCCGTTATGTCCACAGACTACGCATATGTCCATGGCTCAGAACTCTGGTCAGCATGACAACCTCTTTACTCATCGTCAGTGACTAGTAGCAGAAGCGAGTGAGCAGGAGGCAGAGGTGGAGGTGGTGGGGGAGGATGGAGGAGGAATGACATAGTCCATGTGTTCAGAGCAGCTTATGGGAGGTTTCAGTCAGCTCGTGCTCCATATGGGAGAACTGAGGGGATGGAGGAGAGGAGAGGAGACAGAGAACAGCACATTCCCTTTGTTGTCTTGGATCTTCTCCCAGAAACAGACAATCGACGGCGCTGGCACCGGCCCAGGCAGTCGGAGTGAAAAGAGCCTTGGCAGCAGTGCCAGAGCAGACGTGAAGGGATACAGTAGGTTCAAATCTGTGCAGAGGGAAGTTTGCTCTGTTCCAGCTCTAAGCAAGTGCATCCAGTCATGAGACACATCCTGCTCCTTTCATCAGAGGTCTCCAAGAACACTGTGTTCAGGGGGTTAGGCGTGATTGTGATTCCTTTTGACTCTCATTACGGATGCATTCCGTCAGGTCCTATTTTTCACAAGGCATATATAACAGCTTCTGACTATGTCCTTCTCACTCTTTTTGCCGAACTTCAGAGATTTCATTAGAGATATGTACCGTTTATATAAAAGTACTCCAAAAGCTTCCCATGAAGTAGTAGCAGTGTCTGACACAGCACAGTAATAGCGGGACTCTTAAAGCCCTGCCAAAGCCACTCTAAAGCATGTACATGAGGAGCAGAGAGAGAGAATTGGACTGAGATGGTCCTTCAAACATCCATTTCAACCGCTTACCCCCTGGCAGTATTGAAGGCTCACCAGCTGCTCCTTGGAGTGTCTGTTAAACATAGGACTCGGTTCAAAGAGAGGACAGCCACAGACATAAATGAAAGAAGACCTTGAGCAAGAGAGCAGTCACACTGCCTCTCCATCTCTTCTGTCTCTGTCCAAAAGGTTGGACCAGACTTTCAGAATCTGAAAAACAACAACACATTAATAAAATGCACATGGCTGTACAAATGTGTTAAATATTTTGTTTGCAGCACAGCTCAGTCTCTCATCACTACAGGGGAAAGCTCTTGTTTACTTCTCGAAACAGACCCTAGGGAAAGGCATCATTAAGATGTTCAGATGACTTTTCCCAGCTCAAGCAGTGAGTTGTTGTTTTTTTTCCGGTAGATTTAGGCTTAAAGTAATCTTCTAATCAGAAAGCGCATGCATTTATAGCTGGCTGCCCATGTCACATGCTCACTCAGTAAATAGGTGTGCAGTAAGATGCATGAAATAAATGTGTATTTTGTTTTTTCTTGAGATAATTTGAAATGTGGTCTGAATTTTATGTTAATGTGGACAAATATTCCCACATGGTTCTGTAAGATGGACCTGTTGAAAGGCCTGAACAGTATTAAAGAAATATATTACCCTCTGAAGTTTCTCAGCAAACTTTGCAATTTGGCCAATCAGCAGTTACTTTAATGGAAGCTCAGAAGCTGGAATCAGAGAACCAAGAGGGGGGAGGATAGGATCCCCAAGTTTTGTTTTCAAAGCTACTGCTACTGCTCACTTGATTAGTTGCCCCTCAGACATGGCATTGATGGACTGTTCGTAAATGTGACTGAGGGATCAAAATATCCAATTATAAGAAACACTCCCATCTCACAGCACAGAGTTCCTCCACAGTGTAATATTTCAAAGTTCCTGTCAGTCAATATCTGTGTTGCTTTAGTAAAAATGACTGCCAATGTGGGCCTGATTTTAGTTTGGCCTGCATGGTATCTGAACTATACGCATGAACGGTTTGGTTTGGTTTGGTCTTGCGTGCCTTCTGTGCTTTATCATTTCCATTTCCACAATGTGCTCACTCACCCAGTCCATCCTCTGTCATCATGCTAGCTGTGGCTCCATGAAAAGAGGTCTCCTGACAGTAATAGCTTACTGCTGTTAAGTATGTCTGAATTATTTACCTTTTTCCATTATGCTCAATAGTGAGGTTTCAATGTCTGTCAAATTATCTTCTATTCTGACAGTTTGAGTCTATTTTCCATTTCTATTGTGCTGATTGCTTGTTTATTTATGCAGACATACTGATAGGTAGGACGTCATTTGTTGCTTTCTCCTCATCAATCATTGAAAATGTGTATTACTTATTTTTTTCCCACTGAATTCTGCAGGCACCATGCACAAGAGAGATGTTTGCATTAATATGTAAGCCTGGGTGTCTTCGGGTGTAAGTGCAAAGCATAGCAAGCACAGCTCACTAGCAGGAGAGAGACAACACGGTCACATCCAGACAGTCCCCTGGTCAGCCTCAAAGAGACATGGCAGTGTCTGTCAGTTGCTGGCAGATACAGCACAATGGCTGGCATAGAACCTCAGCCCCCTGTCAGTGCCTCCAAAATAGTGTGTTGACAGACAAGGTGACCTATGCTTCATATGGGGTGGGGTCTGTGTTTGATGGCTTCACTGTAGCTTGGGAAACTTCACTTCATTTTAGCAGGCTAGGACATGACTTTCTGTGTCAAAAGAAACATAGCAAAGAGGGTGTTTGCCTGCAAGTCTCTGAGGAGTCTGTTTGGCCAGCCTGAAACTCTGTACTTGAACACAGTACTTATGATGAGTGGAAGTAGATCACACTATTTTCTTTCAGTAAGTAAGTACTAAAGGAAACCACAGTGATCTGCTATGCCCTGTCACATATTAATGTGATTGTCACATCTGGTATATTGTGGTAGATAATGATCTAAAACAGTGTTTTACTTCAAAATCCCATGATGGACAGCAGAAAACTGGTGATGGTCAGCAGTCACTTAACAACTTCATAAACCACTGATGTTCTATCCAAGCAATCTAATTAATGTACTACAGTGTATGACTAAAATTACAAAACAACAACATGACTTCCTCTCTTGTGTTTGGCATGAGCAAAAGCCAGCCATTATGTTCTGCATACAGCACTAGATTTGAGGCTTCTTTTCCAAGCCACGCAACTATCGTTCCTTAATTAAATTGTTTCGCCTTCATCAGATAGATGCCATACTGGCTGATATACAGTACACACTCATCCTAAACAATAAAGCACCGATACTGACACTACAGCGGAGGAATGAGGATATCCACGTCTCCGTCCCACGGCAACGTCCTTGCTGCCTTCAGAGAGAGACTCTACTGTTTGAATGAGTAGGCAAGTATGTAGGTATTTAATCCAATTATTATGCACCCCTGGCATGTTTTTGAATGTTTTGAACGAATCCAATACTACTGAATCATATTTCTCTTTGAGGATGCGTTGCTAAAAAAAGAAGTGGAAGAAGACATTAGTGTCTCTGATTAGTGTCACAGCTAGTTGGTCAATTTATGCACAGGTCCTTTTAGAACCCCAGAGAGCCTAATTGCCATATAGCCCCAGAGACAAACATGGTTTTTAAAGACCTGACAAGCATTACAGTTTTATAGGATTTTAACCTCTAATGGGTCTATAATATCACATGAATTGAATGTCCAAGAACATTCAGTTGTTGTACTTGGTCTACACAGGAAAAATGTCTACAGTTAAAAAGGATTTTGCACAGCTAATTGCAGAAGCTATTTCAAGGGGACCTTGTTTAGGTGATTTTGATGAATCCACCTTCTCTAATAGCATTGCAAGTGTTCCATCATTCAAAGCTTCGTACCCTATATTACAAAATGAGGACTGGTTTACATTTTAGTTAGCCTAGAAGACCTTTAGCAATCAAAAATACACAATTTAGTTGAACTCATATTCAGGACATAATGTAGTTTTCTGTAAGTTTATGTAACCTGTGAAAGACTAGTGCATTATACACTGAGGTAATTATACATTTCTGTCATATTTTTGTGTGCCTAACTTTGATTATCATTCCCCAGAGCAATAAAAAATCATTTTTCCCTCTAAAGTTTTAAATGAGGAAAGATATAACAGAGTCAAGCATTTTTCACTATATTACACAAGTTGCCAGTCATTTTGAGGAATTATGTAATTTGTTCAACATGTAAAAGAAAGAACTCATCAGAAGCACTCCAGCAGAGTGGCTTTGAGTGACTTTTAAGACCAAACCCTTGGGGCCAGTAATACACGTACAATTCGTCCGTGGGAGCCACAAATTAATTAGCAAGAGCGTTCTCTCTGCGACTGGCTTTCAAGCGGAGGGCATAGAAAATCCTTTTTCTGAGGCAGGGAGAGCAGCTCACCAGGGGGGCCGAAGCACGTCACAGAGCCCAGCAGCGGGCAGTCCCAGGAGCAGAGGGAGAAATTGTTTCATGGCCAATAAAGCAGCTTTAAATGACTCAGAGGCCAAGACCGAACGCGTCGTTCCTCCCTCCGAACAAATAGACTCGGAGGACCCAATCCATGTGGAATTAACTGATGCCGGAGGGGATAGTCTCCGTGCTCTGAGAAGACAGGTCTTCTGAGAGGGTAGGGTGGTCTAGCCCATGACGAGTGAATCAGAGAATTCACATGGCACACACAGGATGCAGGGAAGGAATGGGACGTCAACTTGAATCTCTACCTTTGCTTAATGACTGATAATGAAATTTAACAGTCAAAGAGCTGGAGTTATTTAGGTGCCATTTACGGTATGCAGACTGGTGAGGGGGCTTTCAGTATATAATTAAACTTCTGCCTCATTGAGTATTTCCTGTTGAAACCCTGGCAGATGCTACATCAGCAGGATAAACAATGCCGTCTTTAAATACAGTCAAAAACACACTACGCCCAGATCATCCTTTTAGAGTGAAACCTCTCTTTATCATGGCAGTTCTTTCCTCTTCCCCCCACAGTGCACCCGTCTTTCACAGCTGATTAGGGGGAGCATGGCTGGCCTCTGTGGCTGGAGTGAAATCAATCAATGAGCAGGGAGACAGCGCTCCATGTGATGAATCAATCACTCTGGGCCCTCGTGAGCACCGCGCTCCATCTCTCCCCCGCAGAGCTCCGGCTCCTCCACTGTTAGCCCGGTAATGGTCATGAACCCCCAGGAGGAGTGGAGCGGAGCCGGACACCTCCGCTGAAAGAGAGAGGAGTCATCCACGGCAGCACGCCCCTCGGGGGTCTGTCATTCATGCTGTTCTCCTTTCAGCTCCCTTACACATGCTGTGGTGAGAGGGTGCCAGAACTCAGTAAAAAGGACAACGTCGCCATTAAAGTGTGTGCGGTACAAAAAACGAGGTAGTCCAACTAGAAGGAAGCCTTGATAGATTGTGTTCATTTGCCGCATGACACATTTGCTACTGTCAGGCTCTCAGGTGCATAAGATGGTGTTGAGGTGCAGCATTCTATAGGAAGAATGATACTAAACAAAAACAAGTGCAACAACTGAAGCATCAATGATAACAACAAAGTCACAGTAGTCATATAGCAGCAGGGGCTTTTACAGGAGTAGGCCACTGTACCATTCCTAATACTCTCCCTCCTATAGGGGCTAAATGATAGACCTGCCATTTTCCATTTCCTTAGATACACTACGAGCGTATGCAGCCTCGCAGGAGCTGTCTGCTCCATCGCCTCTATCCATGCTCCTCCACCCAGCTTCATTAAGATCTACAAAATACTAGGTGTCGGACTAGTCATTATTTTTGCCCTGCTTCATGCTTGCTTGCATGCTATATACACTGGGGCGGTGGTAGTGTAGTGGTTAAGGAGCTGGGCTAGCGTGCAGTAGCCTGAAGGTTGTCGGTTCAATTCCCAGCTTCCACCGTTGTGCCCTGCCTTGAGCAAGGCACTTAACCCCAGTGCTCCGGGGACAATGTGATCCCTTGTAATATACTGTACAGTAGCTGAGATATGTAAGTCACTTTGGTCAAAAAGTGTCTGCTAAATGTAATGTAATGTAATGCTATATGCAAACCCATGCATAGAGTACAGTGCATGTGTAGCAATGGGTTATTCATTTTTTTTCATATTCATTTTTTATTTATATTCTGTGATATTTTGGTAACATAGGCATCAGCTTCTTGCCATGTAATCTCCAGTACATTCAGGTTGTTTAAAGCATTTACTCAGATGGAGCATACTGTAAACATATTGGTAAATATGGCTGTATGAAGTGGTCCATAATGCCATACATTTATACAAGAAAAACTATTCTAAGAGAAACATTATAAATGAAACCCACCACAAATAAAATATTCACCCATACAAATAAACACTTCATAAAATGGATGCAATGCTTCTACAATATGATCATAACACTTCCAGATATTGTTCTCCATCTATGGACGCCAGTGATCAGTGAATCATATTAGCACAGAGAATGTTCTCAGATATATAATTACATTTATCAGCTAATGTTTTGTGTAGTTTAATGTCTCTTTGCAAGTTATGGTCGTTTCTGGACTTGTTCACTTGTATTCATTACTTTCACAGCAAAAGTTTGTCATATGAAAAATGTGCCTTGGCCAACCCTGCTGCTCACCTTGATTAGCGCTCCTTTATTTCCATATGGCAAATTGCCACACATTGATGCTAATGCTTCATATTAGGCTAATGATCTAGACTGGATGCAGAACATCTGCTTACTGGTGCTTTGGCTGAAAATCAATTACAGGCTCTAACTGCAGCCTGTGGCCTCTCCCTCTGAGTTTCCCAGGGGGAGAGCTGCGTGCACAGGGAACATCACCCCTTTATCATCTCCCTTTATCCATCATCTTGGAATTCCATCCATTCTTTCCATATGCAAATATGAAACTGCTGACTTCATTTAGATTATTGATATTCTTAATGCTTGTCAAAAAGTATAGCATGTGTTGAGCATTTCACTGAAGCCTACAGCAGAAATGTTTGTAAATTGGGATGTCTGTCTGTTTGTCTGGCTTGTCTCTCTGTATGTAGAATTCCGCAATAAGTAGTACTGGTCATTTCCATGAAACTTGGTGGAAAGGTGTAGCATTTGTCCAAGGACGAACCCATAACATGTAAATGGCCAGAAGTAGGATGCACATGCCATTTCTTGATATTACTCTGTGGTAAGCAAGTTACATGAGGTTAGATTTTACAAGGAGGGTCAAATTCATTGTATTTCAAAACATAATTAAGGCTCTAGGCTGTGCATCAACATTTCTTATGAAAGTTACTTTCTTAGATGGATTTTGTGTTACACCTAGGCTATTGTCTGTTAATATTATGTGAGCTTGGTCAGGGCATGCATTTGTCTGATATAAGGACATTACACCTGACAAGATGCCTGTTTCCAGCAGCTAGTTTAGTTTTAGATATTTCATTTGTTTGATTTGATTTGATTCCATAAATAATTATTAAAGAAGACTTCTGGAACAACAGATTCCTTTCACCTTCATACCTTGACATTACTATGTGGTAAGCAAGTAGTTACATTAGTTAGTAGTTACATAGGTACCAAGAAAATGTACTCAGTGCAGAAAGTTATTGATAGGTAGAGGGCACTAAGCTGTATGTTCCACCATACTGTACTTTAGTTACAAAGAAATGAGAGTTGTTCTGAGCCTAACTTCAATGTACAGCCCACACAGTCTATAATTCAATCTATAATGCCTACTTATAAGGAGGTTATTGGTAGGTAGAGGGTACTAAGCTATATTTTCACTAGTGGATAGTTATAAGAAAGTAGAGGCTAAAAGCAACCCTTTAATTTAGAGCCCACAAAGTACTTAGAGTGTGTTTTTGTTATGCCTTACTTACCCAGTATTTACCCTGTAATTCAGGGGCTGTAAATTTAAAGTGTCACCCATTATTGAGTTTCATTGCATTTTTGATGGATGGAGTTCAGTGAGAGAAGCCAAGCCACTATTACATTTTTGGGGAGTTGTTACATTATTGGGTTCTGTGCAAACAAGGCTATCTCAACATCCAACAGTGTAATCATTTATTGCATAGTTGGTGCAAATACTATTGGATTATTAGTTGAGACAATGTATTACATTATTGTATGTTTATATTACATCATATGTTTTATTAAATGCTTGGATTTAAGAGGCAAAAATATATCTTTCTCTAATTCACTTTCATCATTAGCCATTTATGAGCATTGCTATATCTCACACAGAAACCCCACACAATGGCTGATGCTTTAAAGAACCTGCAGAGAATCTGTGCTGTCTCCATTATCTTCACCATAAAGAAGATACTAAACAACAACATGAAGAATCTGGGGTTGTTCTAAATGTGCCCTATTTTACAGCTTGTCAATAACATACTCAGAGGAATAAGAGAATGAATTCTTTGAAATGCAGCATTCAGTCACAGAGGAGACTCCTTCCCGAGAGGAACCACCGACAATATCGACAAAGCCATTCCGTTTTAAGAAATGGAAGTATGGGCTATGTGTCCCAGGAGGGGGAGAGGAGAGGTGGAATGACAGGCACAATTTCCTTCCTCTGTCTCTCTTCCGCTCTCTATCTCTCGTTCTCTCTCTCTCGCTCTCTCTCTGATTGAAATGTATGACATGAGTTAGGGTGCCTCATGAAATATGTGACAGCAATGTGAATACATCATGCTTCCCAGCAAGGGCATATTTAATATGTTGCTATGCTATTAAATAAAGGTCAACATGGCCAAAAGGCCATTCATTAGTATCAAATCATACGGCTCATTTTAAAACCTTATTTCATCCTATGCTTTACTTTCCTGTGCTTTGTGATTGAAGTGGGAGCTATTATTATTAATATCAGAACCTATCTTTTGAGTGACTATCTTCAAATCTTTACTATTTTTTATAGCCTATTTTTAGTTTCTGTCTCTACAGGGTGTAGAGTTCCTGATCAGTGATTATGATGGAGCAGGACTGCTATTTTTGTCATTGGTTGGAAAGCTTACCAAGACCACCAGCACTCTCTGCTGTGTTTATTGATTATTTTGAAATTATTTATTTTCAGCGTTGGAAACAGGTAGAATGTTCATCTCACCCGATAATTATAAACATGCTCCTGTGCGTCACTGTAACCACGGAAACACTGTTCCACCTGATCACACAGATAAAGCCTAATTAGGCCGTTGAATTCAGCACAGCATAGAACAATGATCCCAAAACAGCTAAGACATGGAAATGCCATGCTCCCTATGTCTTAGAATAAATTCCTTTAAGGTATTAGCTAAAGACCCAGGTGCAGCAAATGAATGTGGGGAGTGAAATTGTGTCCCATTCTGACAGGGGTTCAGGAATATTACAGCCTAGAGTTAGAGCCAACCTCCTATATACTCCTACTGAAACAAGCTTTCCTGCAGACTAGGAAACAATTAGTGATTTAGGGGAAAAAATTATGGTCATCTTTCCCATAATGTCAACAGCAATTTGGCAAGTACTGTCATTACTGAGCAGTAAAACATCCAAATACTATGGTGTGGTAATGGAGGTCAAATACATCCAGACATCTCTCCTTATGCTTATGTGGATCACATCATTCTCACTGTAATTAATTCCATGTTTTAGCTGTAACCCTTCGAGGACCGCTAAATGTCATTATTATTTCATGATTGTTTGCAAGGAAATCTAACACTTCTATTGGATAATTAATGTACATTCAATGCACATGCATATTTATGGCCATTATTCCTAGAATTCTTCAAATCAACCCTAACAGAAATGTGGGAGCTATGCAGAACCTTCTTACGAAGCCATTGTCATGAATGTGAGCAAAGGCAACAGCTAGTCTTTATTTCAGAATCGCCCAACATCACAATATGATACTTGGGTTGAGATTGTTCAGATGGCTGATGGTGCATTAGGCAGTACAGCAGCCTTAAAGCAAAACAAAGCACAGAATGTAAACTGTGTAATCAGACACCCTCAGTACAGTATATGCCCAGACAACATGTTATTATTTTTAATCTAAAGAGATGATCTAAAGTCTTGTGACAAAATGTGTTACATGATCATGTAATTTCACTTTTTTTCCCTGAGAAGCAATGCTGCTTGTTGTACCTATAAAACTGCTGTGCTTCATTTGAGCTCAGAGTAATACTAAGATAGAACCTTCACCATGCTGCCTGTGTCATCATGTGACGACAGTCCATGGTACAGTGAGGCACTGCAAGAAGGGCACTTTCATACTTTTTAATCACCAATACTGCCTCATTATCCTAGAGCAAAGGGCAGCACCTAATCAGCGGTTAGTAATCTATAATGCTAGGAACAAATAACCTGGAGTGGGGTAGTAATTATTGACTTTACCAAAGGATGTCAGGGAGTTCAATAAATTAGAATCTCAGCATGTGTAAAACACAGCCAAGGATACCCAAATCAAATCACTGTTAACAATCCCTGGGGGGCAGGGCTTTCTATGTCCAGTCACATCCGCTTGTTCCCTGCCACACAATATAAGATGTAAGCAGCTGCTTAGGATGCATGAGAGTGTGTGTGTGAGTGTGGGGTCATTTGTGTTTAGAATCTAGCTTGTGGCGCGCGATGACCACTGCAGGGGAAAAAGCGCTATAGGGGTAGCCAGTGAATCTGAGGCTGCCGCTGTGTCCACTCTGATCCATTTGCCTTATTAGTGATATCAAATTAAGCACGGGCAACAGTGGAGCGAAGCGGCTGACGAACGCACCGTTAGAGGCAGCCAGGGGGACGGGTGGGCAGGAAATGTGCTGATGAATGGGGGCGAGGTGGAGGGACGTGTCAAACATCAGGATGCTGTGTAATTGGACCTGATTACACAGAATCCATTACTGCCATTTCCAGATCCCTTTGACATGCTCAGCATCAGCCCCTCACACCAAAGGGTCCTGCTCCAGAGGTGCCTATTGCACCTGGGGCACTGTAACCAGGCACATTGGGAAACTGTGGGATTAGATACACTTGGGTTCCTTAAAGAGAGATGTATTCACCTTATCAGCAGCATAACCGAATACATTCGCTCTTCATTCACTTCACATCAGTGGCATATCTAGAGCAAGTCTCCATGGGCACCTGGATATAAGAAAGGTTGTGAAAGGGGATGACTGGGGGATAGTCACTGGAGCACAACATCCCTCTCTTCATTATACAAGGGACTGGCGCTCATGACACAGGCGCTTGTGTTGCTAACATGACAAGAAACAGAAGTAGTTTTACAGAAATCAGAACACTCTTAAAACGAATGTGTTAGAAACAACACAAACTGTGTTGTCCCTATCTGGACATAGATATGTGTTACAAAAACAACACAAGTTGTGTTATTTCCTACACATTTGTTGTAAGAGTGTTCACAGTATAACAAAAGCAATGTGTTAGAAACAACACAAATTGAGTTGTAGGTTAGGTAGGTAGTTTATGAAGACAAGACCATAGATAATGGTAAAGGCAGACTTCATCCTTGTATATCTGCATATTTTGCTTCCCGTAAACTGAAGAAAATGCTTCATGGACTGAATCCTGGATTTGGGTATGATGACTTAATAGCATACTTTCACAAATAGCCTTAAATACTCAAAATGTTCAATTCCTTTAACCATATTTTAATAATGGCTTGTGTTGTATTAAAAGAAAAAATAATATATATACTAAATAATACATATAGCTTACATTGCTGTAAATCTCATATACTATGGATAATCTTCCAGTGTATGACTTCCAAATTCATCCACTTATAAGAAAAAATTGTATACAGTTAACAGCTTATTTACCCCTACATTCATACGAACTGCAAAGGATTTGAGAGGCTGCAGCCAGGATTAGATTTGTCACAGACAGGAGAGATGAGTCTGTACCAGGAATGCATTTTCCACTCTTACCTTGTTCTTTTAAATTAAAGGTCATCTGATCGGGGAAGAGCAATAGCCACATGTGGCATAGACAAATAGCAATGTCCAGTTGTTTGACAAATTACAGATAATGGATAGATAGAGAAATTGCTATCAGTCTTCTCCGCAGGCAGCGCATCAAGCTCTGCCTGTTGGCCTTGCATGAAGAGCTTTGGCCAAATTAAACCCAAGGAACCTGCAAACAGTCTATTAATATATCCCTAATGGCTAAAGCATTATAACACTGTTAAAGGCCTTGCTGCAAAATGCCTTGTTGGGGGAAAAGGGGGAAGGGAAAATGCTTCTCCTCCATTAGCTAATTGAATCCACGTTGCTTCTGCGTACGGTGGGCTTTTTTTTTGTCCACTTCGCTTTTACCAGCTGTGTGGCCAGAAACCACTGGACGGGCTGGTGCTTTGAAGATCAAGGCAGAAAGCAGTCAAAAGGGAAAACACAAACCCTTTGGCAGAGAAGTAAGAGATCAAGCTAAAAGCTGCATCATACAATATTATGATGTTAGTCTATTTCATGTCTTCCTGCATTTCTCAACTATCCAATGTTGCTATCAAATACAAGGCTAATGGTTTTTGGTCATGTCACAGCATCGTATAGTTTCCAAAGGTCTTAATGTACCACAAGACGTCACACAGCAGCTACAGAGTCACCCTAACAGCAATCTGAATGATTAATGTCCTTTTATTTCAACTCCATGCCCTCCGTACATGGAGTATTGAATTAAACAGGAGTGATGTGGGGTTTCACAAGACATTAGTGTTTCCTCGGACAATCAGGTCAGGAGCAGACCTTAGGAGTTAGAAGACTATCATGACACCTCCCCCCAGCAATGCAGGTCACCGGAGGAATGTATGTCTCACGGCTGTGCTGCAGAAGATATCAGTCACACCTCTCACTGGAGCATTATTCCATGCTGGCATCCTCATCGGCCTTGTATTGGTGTGCTGTGTGCTTCTTCTGAAAGGTGAAATTACATGTAAACATGGAATTTGCAACCTTTCCTTTATCTTCAAAGAATATAATCTCAGCTGTTTAAACTCTTATCCTCACGCAGATACAAATATGGAACACATTGAATAGCAGATAAATAAATAAACACTTGCATACAGGGAAAGAAATAGCTTTCATATTTGCTTAAATTAGTTGATTTATCTAGGGGGATGCTTGTCCACATTCCTCTCTGATTGTTGCCATGATTGTTATTGCAGGCATCTTGGCAATTTGTCACTATGAGAAATTGCCAGACAGCATGGCCATGGCTGACAGGCTGATCAGCATAACCACATGTTCTGGTGTTGTGATTCATGTAATGAGAAATGTGAACCATGCACGGCTATGTTGTGGCCCCTGCGTGTGAACCCTTTGGAGGGCGGATAAATTGAGGCCAATTAGAGTGGCACTGGCTAGCAGGCATAGGCAGTGGGTGATTGAGAGAGTGAGAAAACATGCCCCTCGTTACGGAGCAGCACTGTCATCAAGCAGAGCCTGCGTGAGGCTGACACTGACGGGTTCTGACAGGTGTTGGGAGACCTTGAGGGTGTTCTTCGGTATCTATAGAACAGGAATCAACTTTAAATCATCACTAAGCTTGTCTCACCACAATGGGCCTTGAGGGTAACTTTTAAATGTCACATTATTAGTTAATCTTAATCAATCAGTGCGGGACATGGCAGAGTTTTTGGGTCTTCTGATAACAATACAAGTAAGGTGGAGACAGAGAGTCCAGCTAGAGGCTCTGTGTACTGTGTGAGGGTGTGTGTGTGTGTGTGTGTGTGTGTGTTTTGTGTTTGTGTGTTTGTGTGTGTGTGTGTGTGTGTGTGTGTGTGTGTTTCTTCCTGTGAGACATTCACATCTAAAGCATACACAAACTGGCTTGCAGGCAAGGTGGTGAAGCCATTTCTTACACCCTCTCTGTGTCCTAATGTGTCTTCAGGGGCACAAAGCCCAGTCTAGAGAATTCTCATTTGTGAGTGCAGCTCTCTCGCTCTCTCACGGGTTACAAGATGGCTTTTATTGATTCACTTTCCTACGTGAGAGGCATTAGTACGCTAAGTTGTCACCTTTTTAAGTAAATTTCCTCCTTGATAACAGCATATGGGGGGAAAGCCATGAAGGAGCATTTTACACCTGTTGATTTGTACTATTCCCATTTTATGAGCCTATTGCTTTATCAGTAACTACCGAAATATTGAAGATTTTACTGGGGCAGAAAACTAGCCTTGTAATTAAGCTGGCAAATGAAAAGCAAAAGCAAATTGAAGCCACTGTTGTTTCAGTGTGATATATTTGATAGGTCTTCTAATGACAAGGCCATACAGGCACACAACAGTAAGTATTAAAGGTTTTTCACACCCATACTACAGCTTCCTTTATGTATGGGACACTGCATAATCTACATTTAATAGGCTATAGTAATGCATAGAATCAAATTGTGCCTATAGATGATGAACCCAACACATTGTTGTTAGTTGGTATTGTGATTGAGCCTTGGACACCCTAGTTAAATGTAGATGAGTCGTATTCATGTCAATAATCTCAAAAAGATCCCATGAAATACTCCTGAATATATCAAATATGTAAAGAAGGAAACAGGTATGGATGACATAACTCCTAAATAGGACATATACTGCATATATTTTTTCTAATATTATCTTAAAAGCTCTGTTTCTGCCTCACTCCTCGCTCATCCTCATATGTGAAAATGCATGAAGGCAGTGGCCCCTATGGGCTGGTAACTGTAAAGTCAAAGCATCTGATTTTCTCCTTGATTTTTGTTTTTAGCTGAGGCTGTCATGCACTGTCACTGTGTCTACAAGACGTTTACTAGTTACACATACTTTCAATATTCCGTTTTACAAGCACGGGGGTAGGCGGGATGCTGTGTCATTTTATCTAATTCCTTTCTGAAATAATAATAATAAAAACTATTTTTTTCAAAGCCATGCTAGAGTTGTTGTTTGTCTACATGAGTTTTGTGCATTCTGTTTTCTCAATCCACTTTAGGCCAGTGTATCATGAATGCACTGAGCTCCGACTAGAAAGCTACGTAAAGGGTTGAACGCGGCATTGAACAGCCATTGTGCACAGCATAGCACTGTCCGTGGTGCTGAAGTTGGAGAGTTCCTGTTTACAGGGGATACATTTGTCTATAGGGAACGCTGCTGTGTTTTCTGTAGGAACGTTAGGTGATGCTCTATCTTTAGTGAGCACACACGTATTGTTGTAGATTGGATGGTCCTCTTTCTTTTAGATAGGCGCATGAGAGTGGGAGGCGTACCATATTTCCAGCATAATCTAAACTTATGATTGTGCAACGGAAACGGGATGCGTTGGCTTCACGTTGGACAGATATCACTCGGCGTAAAGTTGGCATCTTGGAAATTTTTGCTTTTATCGGTCGTGGTCGCCCGCTGGATATACGCTACGGAATCGAAAGGCGTTTTCCCATACACCTGCGGTATTTGGAAGTTGATTGAAATGCCACTCAACACGGCGAGTGACTTGTGAACATTACGGACAAGAGAGGAAGTACAGTTTTTTCGTGTCATTTCTCAGCCATATGAAAGATCGGTGACGATTTATCCTTCTATGATATCTACATGATCAATATGACTCATATAAATATGTATATTGGGAACACCTCGCATGTGCCTCTTCCTAAACATCGAGGGAGAAAAAGGCTTGATGTTTAATTTTTCTTTGTACAGAAACTACGAAAGGATCGTTTCTGAGTCGGATGACATATGCCTTTGTCTGGAAATGGTGCCATAAAGAGTTTAAAATCGTTATTGTGCGAGGTGGGCTTGCTTGAAATCGACTCAACAAAGTGGAACCAGATATTCAACGCGGTAAGTCCGAAGTAATTCCACATCGTACATTTGCAGTATAATTAGACTTGTGGGCTTTTAAACATCAGTTAATTTTAAATAATTTGCAATTTACTCAAGTGGACGAATCTGAAGTGAAAAGAAACGTTTAGTTTGCCATTCTTGTAGTCTCGAGACGGAGGATGACATAGGCTATACACACGGGCAATTCTATTGCATCAATGCTGAATGCCTCTCAAATAGCTCCTTGGTTTAGTGAGGAGAATGGTTTGTTGCTAGTAAATCGTTTTCATGGTTAATTTTCTGACCCTTCCCAAGAGGCAGCGAATTTGGATTAAAGCCCGTTGCGCAGTTCTTAATGAGTCGGAAAAGATGTCATTAGCCGAAGGCTGTCCGTGTTTGTTGAGTTAGAAGTGCAGAGGTGCGGACAGTTCAAGGAGCCCCTACCATTTGGGTCTCAAAGAAATTAGAAACACAAGCTAGAAAACAAGCTACCTGTTGGTCCCGTCATCCTTGTTGGTTGAAGTTGTGCTCATCCGTAAAAGAAATAGGCTAATACAGTGTAGGAAATTAACCATAAGCCTGAGATTGTGCAGCAGTTTTCTATATTACCGCTACAATAATTGATGGGTTAGTCCCGAAATGAATGTGTGTAGCCTACTGCATAATAAGGAGAGCTAGGCTATATCACCTTTCCTTGAGGGTATCATGGGAATCTGGTTGTTTGGTGCTTCATTTCCTCATGAAAAATAAAGACGAGAGAGCTGAAGGTAGATAGAACTGACCGTTTTGAACACATTGTCTACATTGTCCTGTTCTGCAAGCCTATTCAGTGCTTCCATGCGATTTCCCATATATTTGAACTATGTAGGCTATGTAGTCCGCTATTCACCCTCTGTTTCCCAAAAGGTTGTGGATTTTTTTAGCTCAACAGCCAATCATGTTATACTCCTCCCTTTTGTGTTGTTGAAGGGTGATGTTGATTAGCTGGAATTGTTTACAGCTCGGTCCGATCCACTATGTTTGTCTCCCATTTAAAGGACAGTGTGAATGATGATTTCTTTTTAGCACGAACACTAGAAACCTAGATGAACGAGAAACGATTCGTAGAAGTTGGTAAAAAGAAGTGTATGGGTTCGTAGCGGACTTTAAATCTAGAGGTGCCTGCTGTTTCAACTATGGATAGGCTAGTCTACTAATGTTAACGACCATCCATCCCATACCACAAATCTCAAAGAAGGTAGCCTAGCCTGCTGTATTCATAAAGTATCTAACAATATGGTCGAATCACGTCTTGGTTTAACTTTCACCCTTAGTCTAGTTCATTATTTTGCCCTACGTCCAAAAGGGCAGAGTAGCCTACAAGAACTTAACGCTTGTTGTTGAATGTGACAGGACTGCCGCGGCGAAGGATGGGCCCTCTTTTTCCCACGACTTGCGTCGTCCTCTTCGCCCTGAACGCCGCTGCCATCCCAGCCTCCATCAGTCCCGAGGACTACGCCGCCGACGAGGCCGAGCGAACGATCAACAACGAGATCTTTGATGACTACAGGGGGAAAGGCTGCGTGGATGACAGTGGGTTTGTGTACAAACTCGGAGAGCGTTTCTTCCCAGGGCACTCGAACTGTCCGTGCGTGTGTACAGAGGATGGACCAGTTTGTGATCAACCAGAATGTCCCAAGATACACCCCAAGTGCACTAAGGTGGAACACAACGGATGTTGCCCAGAATGCAAGGAGGTCAAAAACTTTTGTGAATACCGTGGGAAGACTTACAAAATCCTTGAGGAGTTTAAGGTAGGATTCGATTCTGTTAATTGTTTCTTTATTTTATCAAAGCTATAACTCAAACTTCACATAACATCAGCTTCTTCACAACATAACGTCAACTCAGGCCTATTATAATCAACAGGCCTATTATCTATCTATCTACTATACTATGTTTATGAGAAGTGCCGTTACAGCGAGTTAGAGTAAAGTAACAGATTGTGACCCCTCTGCGTGTAGTAACAGTATAGGCCTGCGTGGTTCTGACTCATATTAGCTATAAAGGTCTGTGGTAGGTGCTATTGTGCTACTGCAGATGTACACTATGCATGAGATCATTCTCATCAGCTACAATCTTCAGATAATCTGGTCTTGTCTGTTTTAAACTAATGTGGATATAAAAAACACTGGAACACACTAACAGGGATAATAAGGAGGGCTCTGCCTTTAAAGCTTCACTTTTCCAGCTTTATATTTGGTGACTCTCTTGGGCACAGTCCTCTCTAAAATAGTTGTTTTTGTTGCCTGTGTATAGTGCATAAGGTACCTACAATTACGTTTTCAGCATGAATAATGGTGTTTACATGGCATAGCTCTGTTGCCAACAGGGAGTGATGGAGCAACCATCTGATCAACAACTCATGCAATGCACTGCCAGTTAGGCCTCTGCACCTGCTTATCACTGAGGACCGTCAAAGCCTTACTCTGTGTGTTAAATTGCCAGTAGTAATGGTTAGATAGGGATTTGGAGTAAAGCATGATAAATGATCATCACCAGATCAATCACCAGTGTGCAAGTCTTTTATCAGAGATGGTATAGTTACAAGATCTATTTGAACTGATACAGAATGAATTGACTATTTTGCCAGAACTTGATTAAATAGGCTATTGAATTATTTGTATAGTAAGATGCTTAGCTGTAGTAAACAGGTATACATTGCTGTATGTAATAGGATGAAAGTATATTTGGAAAAGTAGGCCACCACATAGCCTTATACCTAGCATGCTCCACCATGACTCTAGTGGCAGGCAGCTGATTAAATACCCCAAATCAACTTGCCCAATAGACCAATGCAAATAGTAGCTGAAGTAACTTCACTTATTTCATAGATAGACAGCCCAACAGCAACAGTGGCACTATACCAGCATTTGATGGAATTGTAGCATTATTTTCCAGCAGTGTATCACAGTGCATTGTTATTCATTTGTCCCTGCTGTCAAAATGAAAAGAAGAGAGAGAGGGAGAGCAAGCGATGGAGTATCTGAAAGACCACTGTGGGTGTTCTTTTGGAGAACACCCCAGTCTGACTAGAACATTCAGCAGTGCAGTTGGAAAGTATGATTTAGGACACTAAAAGGTTTCTCAAGATGTTAGAGTGGGAGAGAGATAGAGTTGGGAGTTGGGAGAGTTGGGCTCATAAATTCCTCTCAGTTACTTTTAGGGTTGGGGAGACTGCACTTTATCCTCCATCAATCAACATCAAGCAGAATTTGATTAGAGTCAAGCTGGAGGAGGCATTTCACCTGACAAAGCAATCCATTTGATTTCTGTGTGCATCAGCTTGCATTTTCATTTTGGTTTAGATTTGGGTTATTCATATTGATTTCATGAGGATGGCAAGCCAATCAATCATGCACAAGAGAGAGAACAAAGACTACTACAGTTCCAGAGGAGACTCAAACAGATACAGACATATTGTGTGTACATCTTCGACATTAATTTGCATTTAGCCAACAAGAGGTGTCATAGATACAGGAGAGGCCTGACAATGAGCATCAATCAGCAGAAAGACTGCAGTCACCTCATGAGGGTGATTGGCCATGTTTTAATAAATTAATTTGCTTTTTGAAATGGGTAATAACTATTTAACAGTGGCTATTACATTCAGTGGTAGGTTGTTTTTTTTTTTTTAGAAGAGACCACCTCAATTAATTTGGCATTTGACTTTTCCGTTTTTGAGTCTAAATGTTTGATGTCATTCAATTTCTGGTCTTAGTGTGTGTTTTTTTAAGATAAATATTATGAGATCAACCTTTATCCTGAATGTGACATTTTAGTCAAAGGTCTGCCTACTTGATGCTGTTGTTCTAATGAAATGGCAGATTCCTGTCATCTCATGATGTGAAGATACCTCAGACATTTGGGCTGCCCTGTGGGTACAAACAAACAGCTCACATCATGCAGAAGTAACATGCCATCCACCTAATTTCACTACCTATTAGAGGAACATGCAAGATGCCTCTAACAGGCTGTCTAAGTATTTTGAATAATTATAACAATATGATGACATGACAGTGTCCCTTCATAATATTACTCAGGGTATCAGGGGATACAGGGTATCAGGGGATAAAGATGCATTTTCTCAGTTTTCTGTGCTCTCCTGGTGTAGTTTTGGTGATCCATTTGGTGGTTGTTCACTGACCTTCTGAATGAATTGTGTACCTTTTCGGCTCAATATCAGAGCAATACTCTTGTTTTCTTGCCAGTTGTCATGTGGTGTGGATCTTGGACTGAAGGACTGTTGGACTAAACTGCCAAAGACAAAGACTCAGTTGTACTATTCTGGGCTCTGTAATCACGCCTGCTATTTACTCATCCTGGCGGTGTAGCTGACACCTCAGCAGGTACAAATGAGTTAGATGTGACAGTTATGTTTACTCTGATTGGTCAAAAGATGAAATCCAAAAAGCTGCAGGGCCAGTTCAGAAATCAAAGTAGCGAAGTAGCATCTTCTGCATTTGGTTGATTGGGTGATATGATGGGGGCTTAGTGATGACCTGGCCTTGTCAACACTTATCTGATTAGTTAAAAATATTGTGGTCATAGTTCATTATTTTTGAAATACAAGTGCAGCAGGGGTATGCAATATTATTTACTACACAGCAGATAGTAGATTTATTTAGTATATTTAATTTATTTTTGCATATTGGAAGCACTGGTGAAATCAAAATTCATAAGACACATGCAATCAGAACTTGATTTCGGGCACTTGTCTTGTTAATTACCAACACAAGCTCTCATGTGGCTTGGTGGTTCTAATCAATGGCATATGATTATGCTTCAATGATTGTCCTAGAGATCATTTTCTTAATAAACACAATGCCCTGATGAGCTGATGAACAGAGTATTCTGCACAATGACAGTGTCTGTGTGTTCTAGGTATGCAACAGGTAACAAACTATGGGCATTTGGTCTTGAAGGATACCAAAGTGAAGTTTTACAGTGTACTGCATGTAGCCCTTGTAGTGTTGGTCAGCAGTGTTTAACATTGCCATGAGAAATGATACAGTACATTCTTCAATCAGGCTCGCCATACTCCTATTCTGCTGTAAGGACAGTTTGTTTGAAAAGAGAATTCACATAACTTGCATTGGTTTGCCATAAGAAAAGATCACAGGGAAAGAAGGAACAAAGAGCAATTCAAAATAGTGTTTATCCATTTTTTGACCACTTACCCAGGATTATTGAAAGGCACTATAATTATTAATGAAGGAATTATTTATCAGCTTTGAAGTGAATGCAGGATTGAATGCAGGATTTGATATTTAATGTTTTTGCCCCTTTTGGGGAGTAAGAATGAAGAAATGGTTACCAGCTGTGTAAATGGAAATCAAAGGGCATCAAGGCTCTTGATAGCAACTCCAATTACGAGAAGCCGACAGGGTAACCTTTTGTATGGGCCACGCTGGCATTTCCTCAGCTGCCACCGTGGTGTTTTCTGCCGAGCTCCACGTTTTCTTGGCTCTGCAGGAAAGGGAGGAGTCCCACAGAGATCAGAATCTTAGCATCCCAAGAGACTCTATTCAGCTCCGCTCACCAATGCATCAGGGCATTTCATTATCTGCAAATGACTGGAAATGGTACATTGACACAGCGGTTGGTTGGTTTTCTTTTTCCTATTCGGAATAAGTCTAACAACCACCATACACAGATGATGATAGTAGATTTTGTTTGTGGAACAGCCAGCAGTTCAGTTCCCAGGATCTTCACTTTGAAGTCTGTGGGAATGAGGAGTGAGGAGAAGTAGGCTGTTGTAAGCCGGCTTCTCCACTCCAGACAAAAAGATCAGTCATTGGGAACACTCAGTCTTGTGCTCAAATGGCCCTGAGAGCTTTGCTACTCACCCTTGGTAGGGGTTTCACCTACACACTTCCCCACTGGCTGAGGAAGGGGCCACTGTTGCTACCACACCCTCAGCCTCTGGGCCGATGCCATCAAGGAGCCGGAGCTATAGGGTGAGTGGACAGGCTGGGGGTGAGATGTGAGCTCCGGGCAGTCCCATCCTCATGGTCATCACTAGTGGGGTCGAAGGCAAGACACTAAAGCAGTAGAGGGCTCTCATAAGGATTCAGGATCTATCTATTAATTAAAAGAGCCATTAAAGAATTAAAGAGCCATTAGGAATATTCATAAGAAAGATTATCTCATGGTGGGGGGCATATTTCCCTAGCATGTGTTTGCATGTCTGTAGTAGTGTGAGTGCTGTCATCACTAGAGTGTGTACAGGACAGGCAAGAGAAGACAGGGTGGGAGGAGGCAGAAGATGCTGACAATAATGATCTGAGACACACACAATGATGTTTTCCTAAAACTGTACTGAATTAGGCAGTGGCACGGCATTATCATCTGGTGTACAGCAGCTCTTTCAATATAAGCAACTGTTCAACTGGAGGGTTGCGTGCTGTGGGCCAGCTGTTTGCTGTAACCCAGCAGATTTCCATCAACTGATAGGACACATGACAATAGATCATTCCAAATGAAGTGGAAATGAGTCATGCAATACAATCATCTTTCATGGCCTCATGAAGCTTCATGAAGATTTATTTGTACATTTTAGTCATGTTGATGTTCTAAACGAAGGAAGTTGGTTGAGCTAATAAATGTAAATAGCCATTTTGTTGGACAAAATGTTGAGAACCACTCCTCCGCCTCATATAAGACATTGCCCATCCTCAAAAGACCAATGCTACTTGCTATGATTCACATACATTTCTATATTATGTTAACTTTTTTACATATGGTTCTTTTTTTTTTTTTTTAAAAAACATGCATTTTATATTAGTATTTGTTTTTAGGCTTAATGACTTTACTTTAAACTGTTCATTTTAATGTGAATGTACCATGAAGTTAACCTGACCCTAGCCAGATGAATTTCGTTCCGCTTAGCTCCGCCTAGCTTCACTCACATCCATCTGGGACCAAATCTATCATCTATCCAAAGCATCATATAACTGCTATCAGTATACATGTTCATAATATATTGAATGAATAATCATTGTTGTTTGCTAATGGTCCTACTAATTGAGCTACAGGACAATTACCATACACTGCACAAAGTATGCACGTTACCAGTATATATATTTCAAATATACATTTTACCACTAGGTATACATTAAACATTTGGATGGCATTGTTTGCACAGCACTATGCAAGTGCTGCAGACAGCAAGTGATACTGAACAGTTTGCAGTATGATGCCTTGTATCCCCTAAGCATCCATCTTGGAAGAGAGAATTCAGCACCACAGTGATTATGCTCCATATATGCAGAACTAACTGCACACTAATATTCCACACTTCAGATCTTTAATAAAGCCATAAAAACCTTTGGCAACAATACTGTAATGTAATAACAAAACGTGTTAATCAATAGAAATGTAATTCCTATTATCTCTCGCTCTCTCTCTGTCTCTTGCTCTTTCTTAACCTCTGCCTACAGCTTGTACATCATACTGTGATTAGCGACTTTTGTCCACCACTGACACCTATGTGAGGAAATTGCTATATAAAGCGCCTAAAATGAGTTGCGTAAATTGATTTTCCAATCCAGTTTGCTAGAGGGAAAAGCATACTTTTAATTTGAAAACCTGATTAAAAGCAAACAAGTAGGCCAAAGATATTTGGGGAGCTGGAGCTGTTCTGACTGTGCTCTGAGCAAGTTTCATTAGTGCTCAGGTGAATTTGAACAAAGTGGACAAATTGCTTTGTTATTCTGACTCACATGGAGCTGTCCCATACAGCACCCACTTCAGTCCTGCCTGGCCTGTTCTCTACAAGCGTCATTAGTGGGTCAGCTCCTCGACTCTGAATTTTGTTGGCACACTGTGCTGCCGAATGTAATAGACACTCTTGTTTTGACAAAATGTGCCATCTCAGAGTTTAATTGAATATTGAACATTTGTTGAACAATAGTGGCACTTAAATGAAGGTTAATTGTCAACTGTAGCATACATTTTAAGCATTGTAAGGTGAATGTGATTTTATCACCATTAAGTTGTTCATAAGCACAAATTAATTGGTTATGGAGAGACATTTCTAGTCTCAATGCTGTTAAATTACATGAACAGAAATAGCAACAACCCTTTTTCTGTCCTGCTGATCAACAGCTATACACTGTAGAGGACAGTATTGGATGTAGCTACACTGTAGAGGACAGTATAGGATGTAGCTATACACTGTAGAGTACAGTATAGGATCTAGTAGTCTCGGTCTGACAAGAGCAAAAATCCTGACTGCAATAACTAGGAGCAACAACAGTATGATTTATCAGACAGAGGCAGATGAAGAGCAACTCTCAGATGCCAGCCATGTTGCGCTGTTTTGTCAAACCTCCTTTCCAATGTATATGGCAATCTGTCAGCTGGGCCTTTCACTACTTTGTGCACCCATCGCTTCTCTATACTGTAGCGCCTGAAGCATCCTGCCAGTCTACAGAATGCAGCACTTGAGCTGTGTGCATGTGCGGCTGTCTCTCCTGGATAAGCCACATTTAGCCCAGTGGCTTTGGGAGGCCTTTGTTGAGTTTCTGTAACCCTTGCATTTGGTGTGAAATAGACCTAGCTTGCCCCTCATATATCTTTGGATTTTAATTTTCTGACTGAGGGCACATGAAAGAAAATGAAAATGTGAAAGCTCTAGCTTATGTACACACTGAATACATACCTCAACTTCCCAAGCTTGTCCTGCAGTTAGTGTCTTCCATGCTTAACGTGTGATCATGCACAGTGTGTCGTCATGAGATTTCAAGATGTTCACTTTGGCAGCTTATTGATTAACTTTACAATGATAGATTTGCTGCACAAAAAGTACAGAATGGAATCATGACCTTGAATAACTATATGGTTTCATCCAATTACTTCAGGAGCAAAATCCAAATACTTCAGGACATACTATCTGAATACTGTACTCTGTATTCTATATGTGTCAAACTGGTAGATGAGGTAGATCAGGGGAATGTTATATTTGCATATTTAATGGCACACGTCTGAAAGATGACTATACTGAATTATGAACCTGGACCACAAAAAGATATCACATAAGAAATGGCTTCCAGTATAGTGTGTAAAACCCAGCATCTGCAGCATGCATTTAGTGTTATTAGAAGCCAATCACCTCTAGACATTTGGCAGTGGATCAAAAGCTGTCATCCAAAGCACTCCAGTCAGCAAGGCACCATATTAATTTACATGTTGATAATGTTTTGGCATCTGGCTGAGCATGATCAGAGAATTCTGTAGTTGCCTGGCACGTAGGGTGTCTCTTAGCTACGCACATTGTGTGGCTCAGAAATAACTCCAAAAATATTGTAGGTGATTAGAAATAGTAATCGATAGTATTTCAAATAAAGTCTATGAATACATTTATGATGCAGATTTCGGGCTTGGGATGAAGCATGACCAATCCTAAAGAAAAAAAAATACCTTTCAGTATGCTGTTCATATCTTTCATTGTTAAATCCATACTAGATGCTGAGGGAAATACATATACATAGATTTCATTCCATCTGTCTCTGAAGCAGAGAGTAGAAATAGTCCATCTATCTGAGTTCTTATTTAACAGAGACTAGATAAAGCAGGACTACAGTACACTCTCTCTCTTACTTGCATGAGTGAGCTCATTTTCACCCAATTGCTCTGGGCACATTCCTCATGTTTTCTTCCACTTATAGCATTCTGTATCAGACTACATTATTTCTTAAGCTCCAGACCAACTCTGTTCCATAATTTAGTATATGGTCTAACTGATCTGAATCGCTTATTACAGCAAAAGATACTATTTATATCAGTGATAATTTAAAACAGAGGCAGAGTTGTACATTCAGCCATGATGCATTTATCTTCCAGACTGGCCCCCAAATGTTCCCTTGTTTTGCTTTGCCAACGAACCCAGTGCAATTAAAGATGATTTTCATGGGCAAGTTCACAATCCCCAACCCCACTGGGGTGCGATGCTCTTATCGACAGTGAACAGAGAGGATCATTAGTGTTCAGTGTGCCAATTACACTGTATTCAGAGTTTAAATGCCGTGGCCAATTCCTTGCCTGCCTGGAGTCTGCCCCATGCCCGCTGCCCCGCTACCCAAACCCGTGACCTTCATCCTCAGGAATCCGACTCCCAAGCGCCAGCCGCGGGCGTCATGCGTGTGCGTGAGTCAACAGCCACTCTCCAAATAATTGCCACACTTTAGCCAGAAAGGTTACAGGACCTCAGAACAGGATGGTGAAATACCACAGAGCACAGGAACTCAAATATTAGGTTGGATTTGCGTCATTCCTCTTTTCTGTGGTCACCTTTCTCTTTGCTGATTTTGAAGTAATGATGGTTTTTTATTTTATCTTAAGTATGTAGGCCAGTTCAGCACATGCGGCTTTTCTGCAGGCACTTCAGTCCCCCAGTGGGCTCCAGTGGCACACCAGTGTCTGCATCTTACTTTACCTCCATCTCACACTCACTTAGGCCAGCTCAGTGGAACAGCACTCTCACTCCGCACTGCACAGTTATCATGTAGGGAATCATATTCAAATGTCAGACCGCACGATAGAGCCACAAGACATCCAGGATGATTAATGATGGTTGCCTCACATCTCATGTACTGTACATACGAATGTCTGCACAGAGCGTTATGTTATGTTATGACTCTAATATCAAACCAAATGCTGCCCCAGCGGCCCGGGTCGGGTGACTGAAGGAGCTTCAGCGTGAGAAATCTCTGTGTGAAACATTATCATGTACTGTATATATAAATGTCCCACAGCTGTGCAAATACAGTGGACAAGTACAGAGATAACAGAGATGTGTTTTTGTTATGATCTCAGGATATTATATTGTGCGCTCTCCAGAGAAAGTGACAGCCTGGAATTTGTGTGGTTACTAGCATTCTTTTAAATAAAGTCACGTATGTGTCACACACTTACTTAGTCGTTCGATAATTTGTTTTTTCACTGGAAGACTAATTTGAATGCAAATCAAAGTGATTAATTCAAACACATCATTCATAATAATGATGCTCTTCCGTCACCAGTAGCCATAGGGATTTAGTCTGTAATTTACAAATGTTTTGACTAAGTGTAAATTCTACTATGGTTTTACAGGGAAATGGAACAGATCAAAATGAATATCAGGAGATATCAATATCATACATCCAAAATGTACTATGTGAATGTAAGCAACTGTCTGTTATGTTTATTTATTTCAAAGAGAAAAATGCACATTAAATGAACATGCACACTGAAGTCCATTGTGTGAATGTGCCAGATTTAGTCATGCCCACTAGTTTTCATCTGTAGTCCCTGGTTAGACAAAGCTCAACAGCCTTGCTCTTTAGTGCTAATTCATATAGCGTTCAGGGCTGTTGGCTGACTCACCAGTAACGTTTCTTCGCTCTGTCTGTCTCTCCCCTCTACCCTTCTTTCAGCCCTCGCCATGTGAGTGGTGTCGCTGTGAACCAAATAATGAGGTGCACTGTGTGGTGGCTGATTGTGCCGTGCCTGAGTGCGTCAATCCCGTCTATGAGCCGGAGCAGTGCTGCCCCATCTGTAAAAACGGTAAGATGACTCACTCGCCTGTGCACATGGTGGATCATGAGAGAGTCTTCTGATGAAGGTCAATTGAGTTTTTTGAATGGTAATGCACTTGGGAAATAGCAGATGAAGAATGTCCAAGCACTGGTACCTGAATAGCAGTTGTAGCACCACTCGGTGACTGTAAAGCACATGAGCTGACGGGTACTGTGTCAGTTGGGAGAGCTAAGACATAATCGGCAACAGAATTTGTTTACACGTACACACACACACACACACACACACACACACACACACACACACACACACACACACACACACACACACACACACACATACACACACACACAGAATGGAGCTGTTGCTTGTTATGACAGTGGCTAAATCATAACGTTTAGCACTTATGAATCACTGAAGTTATCCTACCTGGGTTTGATGAACAGTTTTATGCTGTCTTGTGGATACACTGTAGAGTAAACATTGGCCCATTGATTCAGAACATCCTAATTGGGATTAATTGCCCCTCAGGGAATCCTATACCTCTACATGGTGTGAAGTCCTTGTCTGCAATGCCCCATTCCAAAGTCAGTTATAGGATTCCAATTGCTTCTGATTATGCAACACTGCATCAGGGCATATCATTTGACACGGTAGGCTACGTTTGGGGGGAGAATGCCACCTTTCCTTCATTGCTAGATGATGACACAGTAATTCAGTGGTCGTGACTGGGAATAGTGACTAGGAGGCTGTAAACAAAGCAGTCATTGTGGGAGTATAACTTTAATCAGGCATGTCTAAATCAATAAGTATGGCTTTGAGCAGACCTTGCATGTAGGGTGTTTTTTCTTGAGTAAGAGGCTTCTCACGACTGTTTAGATATGCCTGTGATGGTGAAATTGGAAGAGTTTGTGTTACTTTCAACTGAATGGCATCAGGGATGATCATGGCTGATGATCATATTGTGATCCACTCCCTCAAGACTGACATAACTGTAACAAATGTCGGAGGCGGACATGATCAAATCACGTTTTGCCTATGGAAACCCCCATAATAGCACGACAGCTCAAGCCATTGACTTAGCCCAGTGAAAACAAATCTACTGAGATGAGACAATTGTGCCTCTCGCATTTACTGACATATTTTAGGTAGAAAAGGCAACATTACCGGTATATTAACCAGTAAATGTTACTGCCCCAGCTATATAAACATTATCACATCCTACTTTGGTATATTTTATGTGTATTATGGTTGTGTACACCTTATAAACTAAAGTGCTACTCGTATGTTGGCTGGTTATTGTAGTAGCTGCCATAATATACAGCCTGCCTCATAAATTCTGTGATTGGACCTTTAAAGTGACATGACTTAATTGTTTTTTGTTATGGTCCTGGAAAATGTTTTACATTAAGTCAATACAAAATTGTAGCTGTACTTAAGGTACCAATCATTTTAAATCTTGCAGGACTGCCACTTTATCTAAATCTGATTTGCTTGCAAATACAAGGTTGAAGAAGCAGAAGGAAGTGAAAGCAATCCCAGACTGTTTTCCCAGATTGTGAGATACAATATGTTATTAAGGGCAACTCGTTTTGGTATCATCACAGTGTTACTTCATGTCAATGACATATGGTCATGTAAAGGACCATCATAACTGTTATTTCAACCAGTTGCTTAACTATTCAGTCTGCTGCAAAAATGTATGAAAAGTTTTCATAGCTAAACATATTTCCATTGATGACATTAGTCATCAAAAAACACCAGGTCGCGTTTTGAGTTTTTGAGTTTTCAAAGTTTATGAAAGCCTTTTAGGTAGTTAGGTAAAGAACACGAATGAACCTAAAACTATGCATTTAACATATCTTATCCATTGCTGTTGTAAAGCCAATGTTCAAAATGTTAACATTATGGCCTTACTTTATCTGCCTGACTACTTTGCATAGACTGCATTAGGGGTGAACAGTGCTACTCTCTCAGTGAAGTTTCTGGCCTCTGGCTACAACACACACAGTATTAATTATTCAACCAGAGAACATTTGAGAGCAACAAAAACATATTTTCCAGATAATAACAAATGTTCCTGCCTTGCTCTTACCTAACGGATGTGCTTGATATCCTATAAAAAAAATATCTTGGATTCAGAAACAATTTTCACAGAATGCACATTAATATTTTGAAAACGCCTTCATGTGATGACCTTGTGAGACATAACGTACACAGCAGTAGCAAATGAATACATGTAGAAGTAAATGCATGGATCCCAGACGCTAATTGTGGCGTTCTGAATGGCTCAAAAGCATTTCCCCTTGCGAACCCTCCAGCCCTCTTCTGACCTACATCCCTGTTATTCCCCATGAGAGCCCATAAAAGAGCTGTGAGGTGTAGCATGCAGAGCCCTGCAGGCCCTTAGTCCCAACACACACACACGTGCGCACACACACGTACAAATGCACAAACGCGCACACACACATGTTCTCACACACACACACACATACAATCGTGTGCACATGCACACACACACACACACACACACACACACATGCACATACTGTACACGCACGCATGCACGCACGCACGCGCACACACACACATACACAACTTATTCCTTGTACTTGCCTAAAGCTAAGGAGCACACTAATCCAGGCAGACAGGACACACTGACACCCTCGCGGTGGTGGCATTTTGGAGGGCCTGTTGACGTGCCCACCCCCCGGAGACCTGGTTGGGTCTTGCAGACCGGTCGCTCAGTGCAAGGAGAATTTGGCACAAATGAAGGAGCTTTAAAAGCCTTTTTCCACAACACTGACAGTACACTGTGCCCGGAAGACGCGTGCAAGAAAATTCCATTATCTTCCCTGCAAACCTTATCCAGGATCATTCCAGCCATGCTAGATAATGGGCATACAGACCGCAAATGAGATGGATTATGACATCTGACACAACTACCCCCCCCCCCCCCCCCCCCAGATGATAGTTCACACCTCTCAGAAGTTACCTAAATAAGAAAGTATTTTAAGAAGCCCTGTCTGACCTTACGCTGTCATTGTTTTTTTCTTTTAAGCTATACCTGGTGCAATCTTAGTTGTCTCTCTTCCATGGCTCTCTTTTCAGAGATCGAGACCTGACAGTATGTCAAGTGACAGTCAGTCCTCACTGACATTCAGGCAGCTGTCATGTTTTCCTCAAAGCATTCAAAAAACGAGTGCAAAAACGGCTGGGCTAAATCTCTGTCTGGCTCTGTTTACGACTTCATGCCTTCTTGACAGACTCATTCAGATATAATATTTTAGTGGAAGGAAGGAAGGAATGAAAGGTAATTTCTTGTATTACAGTTTTTTAACTGCTCACACACTAAATCTTTGCTTGTACAAAACATGTCTTTCAAACATCATAACCCCACAACAAATCTGCAAAACCATACACTAATTGTACAATAATACACTTAATCTAACTTGGTTTCGTTTTTTAAACAGTTATTCGCCACTTATTCACTCTCTGTCCTCAATGTACAAACACTCATTGTACACCATCTAACCATTGCCTTAGTATAGAGCTATGAATAGATATACTCTACGGTATATGTAGGTATAGACCCTTTCAATCTGATTTCAATCATATTTCTGGTTGAAATGTTCAGGACCAATGTAGATACTTTGAAATGAAAATGAATTGGACTTTAGCGTAATGCACTACAAAAAGTCGACTTTATGTAAAACATTTTATTTTTGTTTCCATTAGCTCAATGTTGTTTTCTGTGCCTCCAGAAATCCCTTAGGAACACACATGTTTGTTTCTGCAGTTGAAAGGGTCTATAGGCCTATGAATACATACACGCCCAACTGCCCAATCCCCCCCCCCCCCCCCCCAAAAAAAAACAAAAAAACACACACACTAACAGTAACAGTACATTTTGATAGTAGTTAGTAAATTCTTTCTTTGGAAATAGTCATTTCTGCAATATATATATATATATATATATATATATATATATATTTATTTATTTATTATTATTATTATTTTTAACTTCCATGTTCATCTGGTGGTCATTGTATTTTTTTCTTGCTGGCTGTAGAGTATTGTATTCACAACAGTGAATTATTTACATATATACATACTGTAAAAGTGATAAATGATGAAGACAGAAGAGCTTTAGGTTTTGAGCAACAGTGTGAACATGATGTATCCAAAATGTCATATTATGACAAAAGTGTTTATAATGTGAGGTGAATGCTTGCTTTAGAAATGTGTTATGACATTTTGAATGTTGTGTGTCATTTTGCTGGAGATTTGAGGCATTTTGCAGTTTGTGTGAGCAATAGTGGGGTTTGCGTGTTGCGTTGTAGAGAGAAAAATACACACAGAGTTTTAAAAATGTGTGTAAACTGTAATATGTCACTTTGAACAGTGATTGCTATATTTTGTCAATCATTCTGTCTACAATTAATGACTTAATAAGGTTGTCAGATGGATTACTTAAGGCTACCTGGCATCCCAAAGCTGGCAGGATAAGAGTTTGCCCATGGCAAAAGGATAATGTGTCCTTGCTTTCATGGCAATCATACCGCTGCTGGCCTCCTTGTTAGTTTAGTTTAGTGTTTAGTATGTGCACCATGCCACCTGCCCGGGAGGATCTATCAATCGGATTTAAGCCGTGCTAGCTCCTCGCAGTGCTCCCCTTAGTGGTGTCTGAATCAAGTGATTGTTGATGTTCAAATCACAACAAATAGTTTGAGACACCGCATGGAAAATCTCTCTTCAAAATGTCTTGCACACATGGGATGATGTCTGTTTGAACAACTGCAGTTAAAAATCAGTGGTAATCTTATAGCCTCAGGCTATATATAGACTACAGCTCTGGTGTGAATTGGAGGCAAAAACTTGTTCAGAGGCTTATTTAGGGGACCAAGTTATGTTCATTACTTTTTTATCCTGGTTTCCACTCAGTGGAAATTCCCTGTTTGGTTTTGAGTGAGATTCAAAAACAGTAAAGAAAGCCCTCTGGACAATCAAAATGTTAATCTCATCATAGACAACAGGTGTTACTAAAATGAGAATGTGTGATTATAAAGCGCATGCATTGTCTGGGGAGAAGTATTTTTAATGTCACAGTCTTTGAACCAATACTTTTCTATAAACAATTCCTTCCCCAAAACAAGACCTGCGGTGTATCATAAATTGTACTTGTAAATGAAATGAAACCTGTAAATGTATAGTTAATGGGCCTATTTACAGCTGCTTTGTTTATGTTTGAATCCAACACCTGGGACCATGAGAATTTATGAATCTGTGTCATATCAAAATGGGAGAGTGATATTATGAAAATGGGAAAGTGATATCAGAATGGAGCACAGATAATTCAGACATTCAGATATAATATGATGTGGTGTTTTCAGTAACCATTTCTCAGAGAGTAAACTACAAGATGTTCTCATTCCAAGAGAAGTACAGAGAATGGAAGAGACTATTTGAAGGCTTTGCATAAGAGACTTCAGAAATCATGCAAACACTATACAGTATATTTAAAAAGTATTTAAAAAAAATCTTCCGGCTGTCAAAATAATGCAGTTTTATTTTTTGTTTAGTTACTGTTATTGTTGACCAAACTGTGTGTAAACATCTTTTTTCTGTTCATTTTATGCCACTAGGATAAGCACAATGATAGTTTACTGTAATAATACACATTCACCTTATGAAGAGGAACAGCACTTAATGGAATATATAAATAATAATAATAATAATAATAATAATAATAATAAATAGCCTAGAAAATACATGTCTGTATTTTAGGCTTTGTAAACAAAAATTGCACAGGGTAGATACCGATATAACTTAAATATATAGTATTACACAGACCAAAGATTGTAGAGCACTGACACAGACTATTACCAAAATATGCTAGGAAATTATTGGATGGAATCATGATCTATTACGCAAAATGATTGCGGCCAGCCCAAATAATCGATTATGTTCTAGTTGTGACAGACCAAACCAGGGTAGGAATTTCACGGCGGCCACGACGGCCATGGCCGTCGTAGCCCCTTGCGTTGGCCGTGAGGCCCCTTTGAAAATCAGAGGTTTACAGGCCACGGTGGCCTTGGTGCCCCCTTCTTTCAATATTCTGCTTTGCGTCCTACTAATAGCGATTTTTATTTAGCCTGTGGCCTGTCAAAATAATCTTAGCATTCACAGCGCAAATTAATTTAGTCATTTACGCAGTGGAGAAAGTGGCAGCGCAAGAAAGAAAGTGCGTCCAAATTCACCCATTCTCAGTTGAACTACTCGCGAAGTAGCCTATTCATCACACAGACATCACACGTATCACATGAAAGAGCTTTTTCTCAGCTTTTAAACGATGTTAGCCGATAATTGCTGTGCTGAACGGTTCGCGAGAAAAGTAAATAATATAATTCAATTTAATCATACATTCTACTGAAGGTTTTGCGTCCCATGATCTCCATACCCATTCATCTCGGTGTAATACTTTACGAACCCTTCTTTTAACACATGACAACCCATATATCAGAATAAACAGGAGATCTTACCGAACACAAAGGTGTAAAGCAGTCCCCTGTACAGTTAGCCGTTCCAGAGTAATCCAGTTTTGAATTTGCAGTAAAGTTCGACATACATGGATGTCTCCAAATTTGGGCTTTAAGTTTTACAATGTGTTTAAATTGTTCCACATGATTTCATAACGGGCCAAATACAAAATAAATGTTACAAATATCGCCTAGGCTATATATTGATAAATCAGAGGACAGCTGACTAAGAGTTTGTAAAAGTAGCCTTAATGATCACAAAATGCTAAGTATGCATCTAGGCTATTTGAGTTTCTTAAAGCGGAGCTGTGCTTAAATTGTTCAATACATGATTTCATAACAGGCCAAATATAAAATAAATGTTATGTATAGCCTAGATATCTGTAAATATTAGATAGTCAGATGATTTACAGTTCTATGTAGTATGTCATGTTTTCATTTCATGTTTTTGTAATGTTTCATACAGTGATGCAGGTCTACTGCAGTGAATAGGCTAAATACAACTTTGATAATTTTTATAGCCTACTACTAATAGTTAACTTTGGCCTTGGTGCCCTGACATGTGGCCTTTGTGCCCCCCACCAAATATGCCCAACTGAAGGCCAAGTGGCCTTGCCCCCAGAATGGTGAAATTCCAAGCCTGGACCAAACCATTCTGTCAATATGTATTAATATCAGTGTCTAATTGCAATACTCATCAGAGTGTCCAGGACTTCTAGATGGTAGACAAACCACTAACATCACACACAAAATGAACTGCCGGATTCACTCAGGTAAGTGTACCCAATTTGGAGGAAATTGCTGTCATGTGAAACCCATAGCACTCAAATGAACGGTTATATAAATATGAAGCACTGAACAACAAGAGACTGGAGAAAAGGTTAGGTGTTGGCGCCTGCAGTTCTGTAAGACAAAGCTCACAACAGCATCTTAAAGAACAGGAAATTATAAATAGTTGTGGTGTTGATAATGTTCATAGTAGGAAAGCAATCTCAAGCCCTTTGTGGCATTCCGAAGAATATTCTTCATCATTGATTATTGATATTATTGATATTTGTGGTATCATTGATTATTTTCATTCAAGAGTAGTTGGTTAATGATGCAGACTCTACACCCACAAACCCCCTGGAGTACATTACTGAGGTAGAGGCACAATGCTCTCTGATAATTACACGCACACGGGGGACAGCCGTGGCCTACTGGTTAGCGCTTCGGACTTGTGACCGGAGGGTTGCCGGTTCGAACACCGACCAGTAGAAAGCGGCTGAAGTGCCCTTGAGCAAGGCACCTAACCCCTCACTGCTCCCCGAGCGTCGCTGTTGTTGCAGGCAGCTCACTGCGCCGGGATTAGTGTGTGCTTCTGTTCACTGTGTGCTGAGTGTGTTTCACTAATTCACGGATTGGGATAAATGCAGAGACCAAATTTCTCTCAAGGGATCAAAATAGTATATATACTTATACATACCT